>NC_044035.1:92069299-92227960 GCF_901765095.1 Microcaecilia unicolor
AATCCCTGTTTCTATGGCATGTCCTACTCAGGGGTTGATTGGCTCAGAGAGGTCAGGTGGCCCAGCCGAGTCCTTGTCACCTGGGCAACTGGAGTTGTAACAGTTCCCAGTGGAGCCCAGGAACCCGAAGAGAGTATATGCGTATTTGTATCTTTACTATGTGTGAAAGGAAAAACAGCTTAAAAGTGCTGAAAGTAATTTCTTGAAAAACTCTGAGTGATTGAGAAAATAGGTAGTGGTGGGGATTTGCCCTGAAAATAATTGTTAAAAAAAAAAGTGAACTGTTTGTCTCTTTTTTTCTGTGCTACAGTTAGCTAAGGGCCCTGTTTACTAAGCCCGTTATAGGCTTGTTAGCATTTTTAATGCACATTAACCTTGTACAGCCTACAATATCCCTAAAGATGCCTACACGGTTAGCATACGCGTTAATTGTAGGTGCGTTAAAACACTAATGTGCCTTAGTAAACAGGGCCCTAAGCCTGTTGTAGTAGAGAGACAGCTTAAAGCTGGGAGCAGATTAGCCAGTTCTATATCAGGTTTGGGAACAGTTCGTGGCTGAATAAAAGATTCTCTCCAAATGCCTGACTGAGAAATTGAGTGAGTCAGAACTAGGGAGTGTGAGGAGTAGTAACTCGCTACACTGATTAAGCCAAAAGTCTTATTTGTTCCTGAAAGTTGACCCTCCAGCAATTATTTTTTCTATTTTAGGGAGATAATTATTCACTTCAGATAAAACAAGAACAGTTTTCATGGTCCACAAGTACTACCACAACAAGGTCATAAGTAGACAAAAAGTCTTTATTAAAATACCCAACGTGGTGTAGGGGTATTTCCCTGTGTATCTCACCTTGCTGATCTTAGCCTGTATTATCCTAATACATCAAGATGGAGTCTGCAACCTATGACCGGCACATCAGTGAGACAGCAAATTCAGCTTTCTGCTTGTGGAAAATCACTGTCAGTCATGTAACATCCAAGGACATGCTGTGGGCAACCAACCCCCCTTTATCTTCCTGAGAAGCTGAAAAGGGAGTGAGACATGGCTCCAGCAAGCTGGGTGAGAACAGAAATGAATACCAAGAAGTAACAGTTTCAAGGTCATGAACAACGGCCGTTTCTTGCTCATGGAATGAGCTGGACAAGATCAGGATTGGTTCCCTCTGGTCATCTGGGAAAAGGGACTAGGAAAGCGGGAACAAGAAGAAGTTAGTTGGTTGGAATCCATGGAAGAAGTTGGAGTTGGCAAGAGGACGAGTGAGACCTGATGTGGTCAACAACCTTGTGAACTACCTATCAAGAGAAAGAACCGGTTGGTTCAGCTGTACCCGCACGGAGTGATTGTGACCTTGCTTGCTGCAGAGATCCTGTCCTACCTCTGAGACTAAGACTCGCTGGGAGGGACAGCTAGAGTCTAAGAAGGAATTAACTCTTATCGCATCTTGACTGCTGAGAGACAGCGGGATGAGGCACAGAGATTTATTTCCTATTAGTCTGGGATTAGTGTTTGGTGTTTGTCTTAGCCAAGATAGGTTACCTCGTGATCCGTGGTCAGGAGAAGCTGCTAATAACTGTAGTTACCTCAGAAACATAGTTTCAGTATTACAAATCAGATTGTGTAATTTACCTAGTAACACACTAACTAATCAGAGTGTATAGTTAGTGACAATATATTTTTTCTCTTATCAGCAAGTTCTATATATTTGTATTTTGCTCAGCCTTGCTATAGAGTTTTCAATTTTTGTATATCTTCTATATCCTTATAATAATCTAATATATATATCAGCTGGCTTTATTTGTTTCTCTCTTTTGGAAGCATTGGCTTGGTACCAATCCAGGTTCTATTCATCCCTAGACATAGATCAGAGTATTTTGCTTGCAAATAATTCTGTAATTGGGACTTGGGTGCAAATGAGACTGGTGGGAGGTGTTTTCCTATAAGTATCATTTGTGACTACCTACAGTGGCCACACTTCATCCTCAGGTTTCATCAGGCTTAATATACCGCATAACATAGTAGATTAAGACACAACTTGAAACAAACCAATCAATCAACACTGATATATAAAAGAAAGTCAACGGGCGTTGATCAACCAACTCAGTAGTAAACACATCAAATTTGGCAGCATCTTGAACAGCTCAAAAAGTAAACAGAATGCATTGCTGAAATTGTCAATTTCCCACTGTGTTCCTGATTGATCTCTAGTTCCTGATCACATAAAAAGCCCTATGCAGAAAATGCAGGAAGATGTCTGATATGCCCCCTGTATTTACCACATAGATGTTAACTTACCATACTAGTGTTTGCAACTAATGCATGGTAAGTGCAAATACTGCACTGTAGTAAAAGGACTCCTTCGTTTTGAATCCAGCGTACCTGTTTGAAAGTATTTTGCTTTATTTATAACATTTTGATAAAGATAGGTAACTCATATTCCTGGGGGTAATGTTAGTCTATGGTGAAACGAAACCTGAGTCCAGAACTCCTTCACTCAGGAGCTTTCAGTCTAGAACACAATGGCATAGAATTGTAGTCCCAGAGATATTAATTAACTTTATTTCACCTCTGAATCAGAAGTTTAATTTCCAGCTTTACAAAACATGAGTTAAACCTTTAGGATCTTAATACATCTCCCTGCTTTGGGGAGCAATAAATAATCCCTTCATTTAAATTGGATTTGCATGGAGATTTGCTAAGTTTTAACTCACATTTTAACTCATGTTTTAAAGCATTTTTATTTTGTGAGATAAAATCTTATTACAGGTTGATCCAAGATCTCTGAAGGTCAGATACCCAAACTGGATGCATTGCAATTTCGATTTTGCCGCATGTCCATTTTCAGCAAATATTTTAAAAAGACATTTTTGATACGTGCGCTGAAAAATATTTCTACGCGTGCCCAAAACCCACGCCTACAGAACCGCAAGCCATTTTTTAACCACGGCTTAGTAAAAGGACCCCTAAATTTTGCAAAACTGTATCCAGGTACCAATTAGAATGCTAAGCTCCAGTGTTCATTTCTGTGCTTTTTGTAGGGGTTTTGAATACCAGAGAGGAAAGCATATTTTACCCCCAAATCACTAGTCTACACTCCAATCCATCAAGAGGTTAATTGACAGCTATATGTATCTTAGAGCAGGTGGAAATGCTGATACAGAAATTCTTGAAAAAGAAAATTATCTTAAAATCACCTCCATAATCACCTAGGTAAATATGAGATTGGAACAGGAGGACCTTGCGAGACTGGGAGAATGGGCGTGCAAGTGGCAGATGAAGTTCAATGTTGACAAGTGCAAAGTGATGCATGTGGGTAAGAGGAACCCGAATTATAGCTACGTCTTGCAAGGTTCCGCGTTAGGAGTTACGGATCAAGAAAGGGATCTGGGTGTCGTCGTCGATGATACGCTGAAACCTTCTGCTCAGTGTGCTGCTGCGGCTAGGAAAGCGAATAGAATGTTGGTGTTATTAAGAAGGGTATGGAGTCCAGGTGTGCGGATGTTATATGCCGTTGTATCGCTCCATGGTGCGACCGCACCTGGAGTATTGTGTTCAGTACTGGTCTCCGTATCTCAAAAAAGATATAGTAGAATTGGAAAAGGTACAGCGAAGGGCGACGAAAATGATAGTGGGGATGGGACGACTTTCCTATGAAGAGAGGCTGAGAAGGCTAGGGCTTTTCAGCTTGGGAGAGACGGCTGAGGGGAGATATGATAGAAGTGTATAAAATAATGAGTGGAATGGATCGGGTGGATGTGAAGCGACTGTTCACGCTATCCAAAAATACTAGGACTAGAGGGCATGAGTTGAAGCTACAGTGTGGTAAATTTAAAACGAATCGGAGAAATTTTTCTTCACCCAACGTGTAATTAGACTCTGGAATTCATTGCCGGAGAACGTGGTACGGGCGGTTAGCTTGACGGAGTTTAAAAAGGGGTTAGATAGATTCCTAAAGGACAAGTCCATAGACCGCTATTAAATGGACTGGAAAAATTCCTCATTTTTAGGTATAACTTGTCTGGAATGTTTTTACGTTTGGGGAGCGTGCCAGGTGCCCTTGACCTGGATTGGCCACTGTCGGTGACAGGATGCTGGGCTAGATGGACCTTTGGTCTTTCCCAGTATGGCACTACTTATGTACTTATGTACTTATGAAAATTATGTCTTGCGGATGAAGTTCTTTGAAGTTATAAAGATGCATATGGCTAAAATGAATCATTTTATATAAAATATTTGAATTTTAAAAAGCTTTTGATAAGCTTCCTCTTCAAAGTTTCTAAATGAAACTAAGTTGACATGGGATAAAATGAAATTTGTTTTCATAAGCAAACAGGTATTCAAAGACAGAAAACATATGCTATAACTAAATAGTAATTTTTCACAGAGGAGCTATGTAAGTATTTGTACTGGACCAGTGCTGTTTATTATGTACATATATAATCAGAATGGTGGAGCGATAAAGATAATAGATGCCAGACAATCAGTATCAGAACTGATTTTGAAGAGCTATAACAGGGATTTCACAAAACTGACTGGGTAGATAATAAAGCAACTGCAGAGTTTCAACTTGTAAAACTCCAAAATAAGGCACTCAGGGGAAACATAATGAAAATGTATATGGAGTCAGTTTAGGAAAAAGGTGTTGGAGTTATTGTGAGTAATTCTCTAATGCTTCTTTCAAATATACTGTCACAAAAGCAAATACATGTTAAAAATGTTTTCATCTATTTCTTGATTTCTGGTGGTAGAAATTCAAGGTAAAAAAATATTTCAATACCCTACAAGCACATTTTAAAAGAGAAACTACATGCTAGCTTCCCTTTGAAAATAAAGGTCACTGGGGAATGAAGTTGCATTGTTAACAAGTAAATATGGATAAAAGTTGGACTTTCAAAATTGAAAGAGAGTAATTTACGTGCATACATCACTATTTAGTAGGGTAAACAGCTTTGAAAATTGCTTACAGGGAGATCTTGAACCAACAATATATGCTAATATCATTGATTTGTATTACTTGCCACAGGGCTTATGGTATAAAATGGGCCTTCAGGGAAGTAATGCACATTAGATTTTGCAGTTAACAGAAGAAATAACACAAGAAATGATATAAACTAAGTGCAAAGTTAACAAGACAACTGTCGAGGGGGAGGGAGGACTTTCCCAGCATGTGTTTTGCAGATCTCATGTAAAAATGTCCATTAGTGAGCAGTACTCTGGTCACAGTTAGCATGGATGCACCTAGGAGGCGATAAGTGGAATTGTGCTAATTGAGCATTTGTCACCTCTCGTTTAGACTACTGCAATCTGCTTCTTGCTGGCCTCCCACTTAGTCACCTCTCCAATCGGTTCAAAACTCTGCTGCCCGTCTCGTCTTCCGCCAGGGTCGCTTTACTCATACTACCCCTCTCCTCAAGTCACTTCACTGGCTCCCTATCCGTTTTTGCATCCTGTTCAAACTTCTTCTACTAACCTATAAATGTACTCACTCTGCTGCTCCCCAGTATCTCTCCACACTCGTCCTTCCCTATACCCCTTCCCATGCACTCCGCTCCATGGATAAATCCTTCTTATCTGTTCCCTTCTCCACTACTGCCAACTCCAGACTTCGCGCCTTCTGTCTCGCTGCACCCTACGCCTGGAATAAACTTCCTGAGCCCCTACGTCTTGCCCCGTCCTTGGCCACCTTTAAATCTAGACTGAAAGCCCACCTCTTTAACATTGCTTTTGACTCGTAACCACTTGTAACCACTCACCTCCACCTACTCTCCTCTCCTCCTTCCTGTACAAATTAATTGATTTGATTTGCTTACTTTATTTTTTGTCTATTAGATTGTAAGCTCTTTGAGCAGGGACTGTCTTTCTTCTATGTTTGTGCAGCGCTGCGTATGCCTTGTAGCGCTATAGAAATGCTAAATAGTAGTAGTAGTAGTAGTCACTTACCACATGGTATCTGCCACAAACTATCTGAAATATAGCCTCCACATCTATTCTACACTCATGCCCCACTTATTCTGCCCTTAACACAAATTTCTCTGAGGACATCAGGAAGTCCAGATCCAATCAGTTCTCAGCTCTAAAGTCATGTTATCATGGAAGACCTGCAGGGAGGAGGAGTTGGGACAGCAGCCAGCAAATGAGAGTCCATCTTCAGGGAGATGGGCGTTCTAGGATGTCAGCCGGCCAACAGAAGGAACCAGCAGGAACAGCTGGGGTGGAACCAAGCCCTGATGCTGATTGCTCACAGAAGAGCTGAGAGCAGCAGAGAGGTTTTTCCCACTTTTTCCTAGCAGTGGGAGCAGGGAGCCCCAACACAGGTATGCCCATCAAAAAAAAAAAAGGGTAAATGTGCTGATTTCATACACGCATAGCAATTGACTGTTCTGCGCATGCTCAGCTCACCGGCTGGCTTCCCCCATATCGCATGCAAATGAGCTGGGTCGCAAAAGCAACGAGCAGCTCATTTGCATGCAATTTTCTTTGTGAATCGCTGTGTGTTTTAAATCGGTAACTTTTTACCAATTTGGAAATGCAGACAGATTCTTTTTTTTTTTTTTTTTTTTTAATTTATTATTTATTCATTTAAACAATTTTTACAAGAAACCATCTTGTTTAGGAAAGAGTCTTAACAAATAATTTTTAAACAGGAAAAAAAGAAAATAAGAAAGAGCAAATAAATCTTTACACTTTCAACTTTCAAACATAAGACACTCAAGTCCATAATTAGAGATCCATGAATTTAAATTAGAGAGAACTGTAACTCAGGAACTAATATAAGGAAATCCTTCTCTATTAGGAACTATACATTATCTTTAATGCTTATCCTTCTTAGCTGAGATGATTAGCGAAGACAAATGTCCAGGTTCAGTAAAGACATACTTTTGTCCCCCGAGCCTGATTAGGCACTTGCAGGGGTATCTTAAAAAGAAGGTACCCCCCAAGTGCAAACCCCAGGCTTGAGGAGCAAAAATTGTTTCCTCCGTCGTCTCGTCTCCTTGGAGACATCTGGAAATAACATTACTTTAAAACCCAAAAAGGGTTTATCCTTATTACGGAAAAACAAACGGAAAATCCAATTCTTGTCGGGAATCAATGCGACGGTTGCCACCAAGGTGGCAGCCGTCGCCAATTCTGAATCAGAGGTCTCAAGCAAAAGGGAAACATCAATAGGTTTTTCAGATTCTGGATTCGTGTTTTTCTCCGGGATATAATAAACTTGTGAAAAGGGTGGAAAATCTTTTTCCAAAATATTCAAAGTTTCAAGGAAATAACGTTTCAACATTTCAAGTGGAAGAACATTTTGTAACCTAGGAAAATTAACAAATCTCAGATTATGATTCTTAGTATATTATCAAAAACCTCCATTTTTTGCCTAAGATTTGTTAAATCCTTTATCATCGTAGTTTGCTGCGTTTCCAATTCATAACTTTTTGATCAATTTTCTCCATTTTTTCATTTAAAGCTTTAATCTCTTCCTCTTGTTTTTGCAAGCCACTTTCAATGTTATTCACCTTGGTAGAACTTCATTAAATTGTTTAAGAAAAAATTGTCCCAGGTTAGACATCAAATCCCACAGGGAATCTAAAGTCACATCTTTTGGTTTAGTCACTAATTCAGTAGGAAAATCAAACCTTGCTGAAGTCTTTACACTCGTCTCGCTTAGTCCCTCAGCTTCTCTCAACCCGTTGCTCGGCGTCGATATGGGCAAACTGCCCTCTATTCCATCCTCCGATGAAAGCAAAACTTCACCCTGAAGCTCTTCCGGGTCTCCTGCTCCTTCCGAGGGAGACCCCGTCGGGTCAAGGAGGAACGAACTCGCGCCGAGCGGTTGAGGTGGAGGAGTGCGTGCAGCGGGGCTCAATGTTGTCTCGAGTCCGGGGGAAGCCAAAATCTCTCGTTCGCTGGCGTTCCCTACCGGAGGCGTTCCGCCATCAAGTATAGCTGCTCCTAATCTCAGGTAACGGTCAATCGGACCCGATATAGGGGATGGAAGCGGGGAAGTTCTGCCCGCTACTCTCCCTCTACGTTTAGGCATCTCTGCAGGAATGAGGTTCGGAGCGTCCTAGTAGAGCTGCGCCATCTTGGATCTCTGTCATGCAGACAGATTCTTAACGGGACCTTTGTGCATCTGGCTATCTATCTGGATAGTCATCCAGGTAGCAGACTGAATATTGCCACTAATGAGACAACTCGGGATTTAACTGGACAGGAGACGATCCTGCCTGGTTAAATGGTGTGTTTGGCAAAGTAAGTCAACTTTCTCAATTGAAAAACAAAAATATTCTTTAAAAACCTTTAAAAGTCTAACCATCAAGACTCCTGAGGCAGGCCTGTGGCCAAAACACAGATCTCTGTCGAGTCTGTAATAAAATATTTTCTACATATGATGTAGCTGTCCCAGGCCCAGATGCATCAACCAAATGTAAAAAAATCAAAATCGTGAAAGTACTTAGCGAATTTTAAAAACGAAGAATGCAGTAAAAAACAGCTCAGAAATGTTCGGTAGCGGTATTGAAAAGTACAAGGTATCATACGTCCATAATCCCCGTCGGTAAAGGCCCATAAAGCATGCGCAGAGCAGCCAAGCGTTATGCTGGCTGCTCTGTGCATGCCACTGTCAAAACAAAAAAAAACAAACACGTGGCTCCCAAAATAAAAACGAAAGTCAAAAAAGGATCGGGAGGGGCAAAGGCTCTCCTCAAGAGCGTCCTGTATGGACGGCCTTGCCCCCCCCTGCCCCGCCCGAGGTCACCACTGCTCCCCGCTTCCCAAAAGGCAAAACGAAGAAATCCTTACTTTAGAAGCCCCGCCGGCCCCCCTCCATTCCTCTCTACTCTTCTGTCAACCCCACAGCTCCGCCTCCTGACACCCTCCGCCCTGTGCCCCGCCTCCTCCGCGGGTCGTCGCCGCCATTCCCCCCTTCCACTGGGCCCCCCCTCTTACCGGGCCCGTGCAGCGCCTCTCACCTCTATGTGAAGGCACTGCACGGGCAAGAAGATCAGCTGACGCCTCTGTCTTCGCCCATTCTTCCTTCGCGTCTCTCTTCTTTTGGGCCCGCCCCCGTCTGACGTAAGTAACCAACGTAGGTTACTTACGTCAGACAAGGGCGGGCCCGAGAGGAAAGGACGTCCTCTTGACTGGGTTAACTTTTAGCTTCAAGAACAAACCAATTAGTTTATCAAAGACTATATTCATAAACTTATGCTGACATCTATGACTTTCTAAAATGGCACTGTAAGTAAAGAGCAGAATATATGAGGGGAAACGTTATCAAGGTGCAGTAAAAGGCTGCTTTAAAGACTTCCACAGGTTGCTGACTACCATAGTAAATCAATAATGCTGCCTGCGAGCCACCATGCAAGAAACATTACTCTAGTATCCGGAGCATCAGGCCACCAAGCCAGAAGCATCCGACTGTGGCTTGGCAACACAATACTCCAGTTTTGTGAAATAACCCAGCTGTTTTATGAATATAATACAACTTGAGATGTACACTCAGTGACCCCTGCAAGTTGCATAATAGCATTCACCTAGTAATGACCTGCTTTATATGTATCTCATTACAATGTTGCACACGGTGACTTAAATATTGTTGTGTTAGGGTAAGTCAACCTACATTAGTGCCCTTTAAGTTACCTTAAGGGTTAATAACATGGGTTATTGCCCTTACGCAGCTTGATAACTTCCCCTTCAAAATAATATTTGTTTTTAGGGAGGCTTTTCAAGACCACTGATGTCATATCAGCCACATACAGTGGTGGAAATAAGTATTTGATCCCTTGCTGATTTTGTAAGTTTGCCCACTGACAAAGACATGAGCAGCCCATAATTGAAGGGTAGGTTATTGGTAACAGTGAGAGATAGCACATCACAAATTAAATCCGGAAAATCACATTGTGGAAAGTATATGAATTTATTTGCATTCTGCAGAGGGAAATAAGTATTTGATCCCCCACCAACCAGTAAGAGATCTGGCCCCTACAGACCAGGTAGATGCTCCAAATCAACTCGTTACCTGCATGACAGACAGCTGTCGGCAATGGTCACCTGTATGAAAGACACCTGTCCACAGGCTCAGTGAATCAGTCAGACTCTAACCTCTACAAAATGGCCAAGAGCAAGGAGCTGTCTAAGGATGTCAGGGACAAGATCATACACCTGCACAAGGCTGGAATGGGCTACAAAACCATCAGTAAGACGCTGGGCGAGAAGGAGACAACTGTTGGTGCCATAGTAAGAAAATGGAAGAAGTACAAAATGACTGTCAATCGACAAAGATCTGGGGCTCCACGCAAAATCTCACCTCGTGGGGTATCCTTGATCATGAGGAAGGTTAGAAATCAGCCTACAACTACAAGGGGGGAACTTGTCAATGATCTCAAGGCAGCTGGGACCACTGTCACCACGAAAACCATTGGTAACACATTACGACATAACGGATTGCAATCCTGCAGTGCCCGCAAGGTCCCCCTGCTCCGGAAGGCACATGTGACGGCCCGTCTGAAGTTTGCCAGTGAACACCTGGATGATGCCGAGAGTGATTGGGAGAAGGTGCTGTGGTCAGATGAGACAAAAATTGAGCTCTTTGGCATGAACTCAACTCGCCGTGTTTGGAGGAAGAGAAATGCTGCCTATGACCCAAAGAACACCGTCCCCACTGTCAAGCATGGAGGTGGAAATGTTATGTTTTGGGGTGTTTCTCTGCTAAGGGCACAGGACTACTTCACCGCATCATGGGAGAATGGATGGGGCCATGTACCGTACAATTCTGAGTGACAACCTCCTTCCCTCCGCCAGGGCCTTAAAAATGGGTCGTGGCTGGGTCTTCCAGCACGACAATGACCCAAAACATACAGCCAAGGCAACAAAGGAGTGGCTCAGGAAGAAGCACATTAGGGTCATGGAGTGGCCTAGCCAGTCACCAGACCTTAATCCCATTGAAAACTTATGGAGGGAGCTGAAGCTGCGAGTTGCCAAGCGACAGCCCAGAACTCTTAATGATTTAGAGATGATCTGCAAAGAGGAGTGGACCAAAATTCCTCCTGACATGTGTGCAAACCTCATCATCAACTACAGAAGACGTCTGACCGCTGTGCTTGCCAACAAGGGTTTTGCCACCAAGTATTAGGTCTTGTTTGCCAGAGGGATTAACGTATTCCCTCTGCAGAATGCAAATAAATTCATATACTTTCCACAATGTGATTTTCCGGATTTAATTTGTGATGTGCTATCTCTCACTGTTACCAATAACCTACCCTTCAATTATGGGCTGCTCATGTCTTTGTCAGTGGGCAAACTTACAAAATCAGCAAGGGATCAAATACTTATTTCCACCACTGTATATAGTCAGGCATTTGGTAAAGTATGACTGTTTTTTTTCCTCCATATTTAAAATTTTTTATTATTTTGTAAAACTTTGACCTTGTGGGATCACTTCATTGCTAGTTTTGTAACAGGATATTTCATACATAAAAGCACTGCTTTACCCATTGAAGTCTTTTTGAAAATTACCCTCTCTTGTTTTTTTTTAATGTTTGCATTTCCCTATACAGAAGCTTGTACTTTCATTTGAAGACAAATTGTATTGGTTTATTACCTCTGGCCACTCTCCCTCCATCATGGCTAATAAGTACATGCTTTATAATAGCTCTGGTCCTCAAGTGAAGTATTTTCAAGCTTTGATTTTTAAATCATTTTCTATTAGAAAATGTAGAATTCATTTGGCTTTGAGCAGTACAGAATGAGTGATGAAATCCTTAAGAGACTGTTATTGGCAAAGCAGATTAAATACTTTGAAATGTTTGTATGCAGCTCTAGAGTACCATGGAATACTATTCAGAAAAGGCATGGTTGAGGTATCCTTTGGCAGGATATTTAATAAAAGTATTTGGAAAGATGAGGCAGATTGATCAGTTCTTTGATTTGAATATACAATATATGCCAAAATAAAACTTATTCTAGTTTAAAAGTATATATTTATTAAAGCAGGGGCAGCATAACATCCTTTTGTTTGGGGGTGTCAAAGCTCTGCCCTTCACCCATCCTCACCCATGACCTTTTCCTTTCCTTTCCTTCCCTTTCCTACCATCCCATATTTTCCCCCCTCCATGGTGTCCAGTATCTGTCTCTTTCCTTCCATCCTTCTCAACCACCCCCCTCATGGTGTCCAGCATTTCTCTCATTCCCTACTCCCTTCCCCTCTCCATCTTGGTCTTCAGCATCTCTCTCCTTTCCTCCTTCCCTTCCCTCCCCCCCATGGTCTCTAGCATTTATCTCCTTCCTACCTCCCTTCCCCCTACCCTATGGTGTCCAGCAGCCCTCTCCATTCCCTCCTCCCTGCCCTCTTCAGCATCTCTTTCCTTCCCTCCCCACTTCCCTTCAACATCTCTCTGTCTCCTTCGCCCCCTTCAGCAGCTTTGTCCTTCCCTACAGCCCTTCATTGTCTCCAGCATTTCTTTTCCTCACCCCACATGATCTTCAGCTTGTTTCTCCCCCCCCCCCCCCTTAGCATTTCTCCTTCCTTGCCGCTGCTACAAGGTGTTTTTTTTTTGCTCCACTGAGTCCATGACTCTACCATCTGCATAAGAGGCATTGCACAGTCGCCCAGCACAAACTTTGAGCATATGCTCAAGGCCCTGCAATGCCTGACATGCATATGTAGCATAGTCGCCACCACAGGGAAGCAAGGTAAAAAGAAAAGGAAAGTTTTGGGGATGCCAAGGCACCTGTGGCTTACCCTCATTCCGATACCTATGTTTTAAGTGCAACACATGCATTTGTTCATGTAAACTACTGCCCCAGCATGTTTAAGCTAATAATATTCTGGAGAAGTAATAGTTATCAAATTAAAAAAAAAGATCCAATATGAATCGCAGGTGTCAATCTAAGTTAAAAAAATATGTGTAGCATATTCTATGGGCAGAAAAATATTATATATTGGAATGTCTTGTAATGGAAAAGTAAGTTACTACAGTGGATAATTATTTTAATGCATTGCACATACCAATCACTCAACCATGAGATTGAAAATCATGTAAAAATAATTAATCTTATACAGGCTTTGTGCCTCAATATACTATTTTGCACCTTGATTGAACCTTATATTGAAAGATACATTTGTAACCCATTCTAGTAATCATTTATGGGAAAAATATTTCCAGTAGAACTTACAGACTCTGTTAATCATTACCTTGTGCACTGAAGCAAGTCAATGCTTCTTGCTTCCTTGTAATAAAAGGATTTATTTGCATCTATTGTTAATTTTATTTCTCTGAAAGACATTTTTCTGAAGTGATGAAGCCTTTTGAACCATCTGAAGGCAGTATAGAAAGTCTGATATAACATTTAGAGGGGCATTTTCAATATCATATCTAAATCTGATTTTGAATATTTTCCCAAAATATCCAAAAATCTAGTAGCAAACGACCATTTTCAAACCAGAAAAACCTGCAACTTTTTGTTTTGAAAATGGCCATTTGCTAGATGTTTTTCTGCTCATTGCATCTAACTTTTTGGACCATATTTGAAAGAAAAAAAAAGTCCAAGGGAAAAACAAGCCATTGGGATGTATGGCGAAGTTAGCATTCTAAGTAGACTGGGCACACAGTAGAGCAGTGGGGAGCCTAGGGGGAACTGCAGTGGACTTCACATAAAAGGTCCCAGGTACTCATCCCACCCCTACCCCCTTAAATTGAATGAGAAGACCTCCAAAACCCACCAAAAACCTGGCCCTTGCCTGCATATACACCTCTATGTAGGTACTGTATGTTTTTGGTGGGTTTTGGAGGGATCATGCCTTCTACCACAAGTGTATCAGTAGAGTGGATTATGGGCCTGGGTTTTCTTCTCTATAGTGCACTGCACCGATCACTAGATTACTATTTAGGGGTGGCTGGTTGAAATCTCACCCCGGTTCCTATTACTCTAAGCTGTTCAATTCACCTTGCATTACACAATTAGCATGCAAGCAGTGCTGAAGTCACAGTTGACAGATGCAATAGGAGTCCTCATATCAGTGTCGGCTACTGGAAAGAAGGTGTTTGCATCACAGTGGATTTTTAACGAGGATTACACAGAGGTTTGACAGCCAGGATCTCGATTGGTCCTTCTTTAAGTTTTGTCATCATAATATAAGAGATCCATTTGACCCCTGAGGCAGGCCTTTTGACTGCATATTACTTCCCATTTAGCAGATTGGTGGGAACACATATTATTCCTAAGTTAGTGTGAGGGATGCCAAAACCCCAAAGGCTGTGGAGTGCCTGTGGCACAGAGTAAAGTGAAAAATTTTCAAATATGTGGTTGCCCTGGGGGTGGGGGAGGGGATTAGGGGGCTCTATCTTCATTTTTCTGATATTGGACTTGCATTTTTTCTCAGTTCAATTCAGTCTTTTGATCCTTAGAAGATATTTTTTGGGTAAGTGAAGATCTTACTGGACAATATATAATCTACATTCCCTTCGACCCTCCTGTTGCCTGATATACACCTACCTCATCAGACCACATTACAACCTGTATTTGTTATCAGCCGAACTGGCGAATGCCAATACAGTACTATATAAGCCACATTGAGCCTGCAAATAGGTGGGGAAATGTGAGGTACAAAGGTAACAAATAAATAAATAAGTTTGTGAAGAAAATGCATGGAAACTCAGAGATGTCACTACATTAATTGAAAAAAAGGGGTCTAAATGCACCACAGGTCCCAGGGGAGGGGGAAGTCCAGAGTTTGGATGGTGAAGGGTATGGCTAGATTGATACCAATAAGCTGAGAGGTTCTACAGGAATGGATAATTTGGTGGGAGGGGGTTGGGATGCTGTATAGGGGATATAGTATGGCCTAATATGTGGTTTTGGTTGTTTATTGGTGGTTCTCTTTGAAGTTGTAACATTTTTGTCTCATATCTGTTGTTTATTGATTCACTGTATTGTTATCCACTTTGAACTCAGGTTACTGGGATAATATGGAATATAAATGTCTTAAATAAATAAATAATAAAAATAAATAGATAAAGCTGTGACCATTGATTTGCTACCATAAGATTGTCTCTGTTTTATGCTAAAAGTGTGGAAGTAGTGTGAATGCCTATTTTAAAGATACCTAAAGCTTTGGGCATCATAAGAGTGCTGAGCTACACTGACACAACCTGTAATAGCTTTTATACTTCTTACTAGGGTAGAGAAAGTAGGAGAAGCGATTTGGAGAGTATTATCAAAATGAGCAAGCTAATTTAGATGACCGGTTTTGATTGATGAGGGATATACAAGGAAAGAGTGAATTCTGTGATGAGGAGAGTGGAGTTTTTGGCAGGCTGTGCATTATTGGTGGGTGGGTATTGAGGAAAGGCAGAAGGATTGGGAGACATGTGGTTTTCTGCTTTATCTTCCCATTTTTAGTTGTGGAGGGAGGAAGAAGGATATGTGGGGATGGTAGGGTAGTTAGTGGGTATAGGGAGAAGAAATGTTGATCCTCAACACTGGTTTGAGTGAAATGGTTTGTATGAAAACAGCATGGAAACTTGGGGATATTACCATCTTGAATGAATAAAAGGGGGGCCCAGTGACACCACAGACTTCAGAGGAAGGGGGGATTCCAGAGTTTTGATTGTTCTATATTCAGCTAGGTTAAATACCGACTAACTGAGAGGTTATCTACAGCAATGGACAATTGTGGGTAGAGGTTGGTATTTGTTGAGGAGGTGCTGTATGAGGGGGATATAGTATGACTTAATATGGGGTTTTGGTTGTTTATTGGTACTTTTCCTTAAAGTTGTAACATGTTTGTGTCATAGTTGGTAATAAATCTGAGGTCACTGATATGCTATCATAAAGTTTGTCTCTGCTTTATGGTAATGGTGTGGAATAGGTGAGAATGCCCATATAACAAAACAAAAATTAAATTGCAAATAAATTTGTGGCTAGATAGCAAGTAAATCAGGGGTTCTCAACCTAGTCCTTGGGACTCACCTAACCCATCAGGTTTTTATGATATCCACAATGACTGTGCATGAGATAAATCTGTATGCACTGTCTCCATTGTATGAAAAGCTCTCTCATGCAAATTCATTGTGGATATCATGAAAACCTGACTAGCTAGCTGTGTCCCAAGGATTGGGCTAAGAACCCCTGAGGTAAATCAAAATACATGTTCAGAGCATCAAGATTTTTCGAGAGCCAACAAAATGTTGATCCAACATTTTTTTTATTTTCCATTTGCTTTACTAAGCCATCATCATATGCCTTAAAAGATAGTTCTGCAAACTAAATTTATCTTTACAACCTTTCAGCTTAGGATTCTATTTCTGACATGATAATTGGACCCCATTGGGGCTCATTCTCAAAAGAGAAAAGCATCTAAAAAGAGTCATAAAACAGCATTTGAATGTTTTTCTCACAAAAACGTCCAAATCAGTATTTTCAAAACCTATTTTTAAGATGTTTTTCTATGCTGTCTGTCTGCAGTGCAACCAAATCTCAAGGAGGCATGTCAGGGGCATGTTAAGGATGGGATGTGGGCATTGCTAAGACTTATGGGTTTTTTTTTTACCCATATTGGAACAAAACAAAGCTAAAACTAAGATATGTTTTTATAATAAAAAGGCACAAAAAGGTGCTCTAAATGACCAGATGGTCACTGGAGGGAATCAGGGGTGACCCACCAATACCCATCCAGTGCTCACTGACCCCCTCCCACCCTCCAAAAATGTGAATAAAAATAATACTTACCAGCCTCAGATGTTATTTTGCCAGGTCTATTAGAGCAGCATGCAGGTCCCTGGAGTAGTGTAGTGGTTGGCACAGTGCACTGTGGAGTGGGGGACTCAGGTCCCTATCTCCCTCTACCTGTCACACTTGTGATGGAAACTGTGACCCCTCCTAAAGTCACCAAAATCCTACTATACCCACATATAGGTGCCCCCTTCATCTATAAGTGCTATTGTATAGGTGTACAGTGGGGGGGGGCAGTATGTTTTTGGGTTTTAGAGGGCTCTGGGGACAAGATAAGGGATCAAAGGTGAGATGTGTACCTGGGAGCATTTTTATGAAGTGCACAGAAGTGCCCCATTGCTCTCCTGGAATGTCTGAAGGACATCCCAATGGCTTGATTTTCTATATTTTGCAGTTATTTTTTTTTTTTTTTCAAAATGGACCAAAAAACAAAACATACAAAGCACAAAACCTTGTTCGAAACAGTATTAAAAAAAAAAAAAAGATAGACATTTATCTTTTTCACAAATTACTTTCTTTCGTATTTGGATTTTGGATGCCCCTCTACATTTATCAGTTCCAAGGTGTGCTATCAGTTTCCTAAGCAAAGTGTAGAGATGCTCTGCTGTAAATCTCAAACTGGCTGCACTTGACTATCATATTGCTCTGTGCAGTGATATACAAAATATTTATTAACAGTTTTATTATGATTTTATTAGCCATTTGACACCAGTGCTTGGGCTTGCTGAATACAAACTGCACTAACCTAATTGGCTGTGGAGAAAGATACTGCTTTGCTGAAACTAACTTGGACATTTTACAAATCTGGTTCCTGCCTGCTCTCATTTGTACTAATTCTTATGTTCCCAATGTTTCTTTTGTGCTGCCATCTACAGAATGCGTGATTTGTCTTGTAGACAGTGAATACATGTTGGTGTGCTATGCTGAATATGTACATCATATCCCCCTTCTGTAAAGCTAAAGATCTATTTTAATGTTTCATTTAATTTAACAGTTCAATGATACTCTTTCTTAAGCAGAACACATTTATGATGACAGAGGGACATATACTCTATAGGGATAATTCATCAAGCTTTTTCTATGGGTAAAGCACATTTTTATAAAGACACAGGATGCTGTAAAATTGCATGCGAGACCACATCTACTTATATGTGATCTGGGATGGAGTAGTGATGCATAATATATATATAATATATATATATATATATATATATATATATATTAAATACAAATGTACATTCATAGACTATAAGCAAACATTTACACCTTATTCAGAAGGGTAGTAATTTTATAAGGAGCTGCTTAATATTAGGAGGCAGGAATGCACATAAATATTGGTATTTTAATCATTTACATACACAAATGGGCACTTATAAGCTTAAATTATCTATTATCAAATACTTACCAATATAAAAGTATGAGCCTGTTTTGCCTGGCATGGGTGGTGCACATGAAAGAGCTTGGGCAGAGCATATATCTACATGTGTAAATTATAACATACTGTATGAATGTTCTTGTTGTTATAAGATGCAGGCATTTTCACCAACTGTAGGGCTGGTGTGAGTGAGTGCACCTTAAATAAAGGCACATTTTGGCCACCTAAATTAGTATTTCATACAGGAAAATATGCACCTACTCTTCTTTATAAAATAGGCTTGAAATAGACATGTTTTTGTCATTTTTAACTAGGTACCTGGTTATAAAATAATCTTCAGTATTTGTGCATTTATTTATTTAACTAGCACATTATATCCCACGCTATCTACATTTATGAGCAGGTTACAAGAAAACATGCATAATTAATAAAACATAAACATGCAATCAACATTACATTAAGACTAACATACATTTTAAAAACATAAAACATATAAAAAATATGTGAGAGAATTTGTTCACCATTTGGGGTCATTGTATGAGTCCATTTTATAAAAGCACATAACACCTATGTTGCCTTGAAGAAATAACTACTTCTTTGGGACTCTTCATATGCACCATATTATAAAAAGAATCCATGCAAAAGGCTAAATTGCCAAATTAATCTGTGCCACATGAGCTTATTAAAAAAGTATCTGGAACAAACCCTAGTAGTATGACTGCATTATAGTATATGTCAACAGCTGGCACATTTATCAACAACAGGGGGCTTTTGTCTGAGAGAATACAATAAATATTTCTAGATCTAGATTTTCAGAAAGCTTTTGATAAAGTTCCTCATGAGAGACTCCTGAGAAAATTAGAGTCATGGGATAGGAAGCAAGGTTCTGGTGTGGATTAGGAATTAGTTATTGGCCATTTTTCTCAATGGAGGAGGGTGAACAGTGGAGTGTCGCAGGAATTGTTAGGAAAGGGATGGAATAAGACTGAAAAATCTATAATGCCTCTGTATCACTCCATAGTGTGACCTCACCTTGAGTATTGTGTCCAGTTCTGGTCATTGTATCTCAGAAAAGATAGAGTGGAATTAGAAAAAGTTCAAAGAAGAGCGACCAACATGATGAAGGGATGGAACTTCTCTCATATGAGGAAAGGCTAAAGAAGTTGGGGCTCTTCAGCTTGGAAAAGAGATGGATGAGGGAAGATATGATTGAGGTCTACAAAACCACAACTAAGGGACACTCAAGGAAGTTACATGGAAACACTTTTAAAACAAATAGGACAAATATGTTTCACTCAACGAATAGTTAAGCTCTGGAACTCTTTGCCAAAGGATATGGTAACAGCGATTAGCATACCTGGGTTTAAAAAAGGTTTGGACAAGTTCATGGAGGAAAACTCCATAGTCTGCTATTGAGACAGACATTGGGAAGCACTGCTTGCCCTGGGATTTGTAGCATGGAATGTTCCCATGATTTGGTTTTCTGCCAGGAACTTGTGACTTGATTTGGCTTGGCCACTGTTGGAAACAGGATACTGGGCTAGATGGACCAATGGTCTTACCCAGTAGGCTACTTTTATGTTTTTATGTTCAGAAATAAACTGCAAGATGCCAGCAAAACCCAGGTAATTCGACTTCTCCCAAACTCAGAATGTAAGTGAGTGACTGAATCAAGAGCCTTAATGAAAAAAAACAACAACTGAATGTAGAGGCTGCAACATAGTAACATAAAGTCCTGTTTAAGAAAGAAAATATAAGTTGGAATTGAAATGTCCAGGACCGGACATCTCAAGTTTCACTAGTATTTTAGAACAGAATCTCCTAATTTAGAGGCTGTTCTAACAGGTGAAATGGACATTTATATACTAAGGGCTCTATTTACTAAGGTGTGCTAGTGTTTTTAACATGTGCTAACCATACAGATGCCCATAGGAATATTAGGGCCATCTATACAGTTAGAACACTAAAAGTGCTAGCACACTTCTGGCATGGCTTAGTAAACAGGACCCTAAGTGCCGGTATCTATTATTGCGCTCAAAAATGGGCGCCGGAAAAGAGTGGTGCTAGGCACAATTCTATAAAAGGCAGGTACCCTTTAAGAATAGCGCTTAGAGCTGATTCCCATGCCTAAGTTTAGGTGCCAGACTTATGCCTGCTGAAATCTGGTGTATATGCTGACACCCAAGCTAGGTGTGCTGAGGCAGTATTCTGTAACTGTGTATGCAACTGTTTGGAATGCCCCTGACACGCCCATGGCCATGTCCCCTTTTGAGTTTTGTACTAGTAGAGTTAGGCACCATGCCTTATAGAATAGTGTTCAGTCAGATGTGCATGCATATTTAATGAGTGCCAACTAACATCAATAATTTGTTGTTTGCTAATCCTGAAGTGGTGCTGAGAGAGGACCTGCAGGGGGGAGAAAAACTTCACTGATGTATCTTACTTGCTTGTCCAATCTTTTATTTATCAGGGGCCATATTTAATATTTTGTAACATTCTGAGGGCCAAGACACGCATGTGTGTATTTGAGCACACTCACACTCTCTTTCTCTTCCATGCCCCCTCACAATTTGCAAGTGTCTTGCAAATTGTGAGGGGGCATGGAAGAGAAAGAGAGTGTGAGTGTGCTCAAATACACACATGCGTGTCTGATTAAAGAGAAAAGTTGAAAGGGCAGACTAAGGTGCCCTTTTACTAAAGTGTGGCAAGCCCACTCTGAGCTTGCCACGTGGCAATCTGTCACTACCACTGGGCTACTGCAGGAGCCTGGCAGTAGTGTCTTCCCCCACCCCACACCATTTCTGGTGTGTCAGAATTTGGGACTTGGATGTGGTCATATGTGATGTTCTTCAGGTGACGAAACAGGTAGAAAAAGCAATGATACTCATAGGTCAGAAATGTTATATTACTCAAAATAGCGACAATAGAACATCTAATCTGCATGTTTTCTAACATGTTGTCTACATAAGATTTTTTGTGACACAATCAAGTGGTTTACATATTGCATTCAGGTACTTTCTCTGTCCCAAGTGGGCTCACATTCTAAGGTTTGTTTGTTTTTGTGTTGGGGTTTGTTTGTTTTTGTCACCTGGAGCAATGGAGGGCTAAGTGACTTGCCCAGGGTCACAAGGAGCTGCAGTGGGAATCAAACCCAGTTCTCCGGGTTCTCAGCCCACTGCACTAAACATAACATATGTAGCAGAAAAAGAGCAAATGGCTTTTCCAGTTTACCCAGTTATTCCTGTCCTGACATATAAGCCAGTTGCCAGCCATAGCATAGGCTCCTTAGAGGATATCCTGCTTATCCAATAAAAAAAATGTTGTCATTTTCTCCGTTGTATGTTACCCTTCCTTGGAGGTTGAACATGAAGATCCAAATTTTAAACAGTATATAATGAATATCCTACCTCTTACCTCCCATGTCTAATTACAAAATTTCTTAATTGCATGTGGCCATTTTGAATGGCCTATATAGCTTAATAAACAGGACCAGCCACATTTGCCTGTGATTCCACTAGAACTTCCATTTTGACAATACTTATTGCCTTGTAAATCATTTTCTGCTACCTCTTTACACTACCTCTTTACTTTTTTGCAACACGTTTTCTCTGTTTATCCCATACTCATTTGAAATCAGTAACAGATTTCAAAAGAGTATAATATAAGCAAAAGGTGTCTTCCTTCTATTTGGTCTGTTTTGCTCTCTTCGGGAAGTTTGTTCTCTACCTTCACCTCTTCTACTAAGGTCCATATGCTGTATCACTTCTGCATTCATCCCTGAAAACCATCCCTATCTACCAAGATTTCTTTTATGCAGGTTACAGTGAGAGAAAAAAAATAACAAAAATAACTATGACTGCTCAGTTTAGAATGCACACTCACTTAACTTTCCTAATACTACATAATTTTCTTAAATTCTTTACCTATTGCATTGTGAGTTAACGTGCATGATAATAGAACATGCAAATTAAAACTTATTGCATAGCCTACCGAGAGGCTTTTTAGCACATACATTAAATTCTTACTGACTTGAATGTGAAAACTTTTATAACAATTTTAATTTTGTAGGCTCCTTTATGTATTACTTTGCTAATAAGTACAAATTATCATGCCGAAAACGTTTATTCAATTTGAATCCTAGGAATCACAAAAAGCTAAATTGTTTCTGATGGTTTTAACCCTGTATGTACTCTGACAGACATCCTGGAGCTAAGTCCAGATTCTGCCAGGGGCTTATCAGACTGTAGAGCAGCATTTCTGACAATAAGGAAGAATCTCTGTGGTAGGATCATGTACTACAGTACAGACCAGACTACAGAACATCAGTTTGGAGAACATGTTCTCTGTTACTCCTCAGCTCCACCACCATTAGGAAAATAATTATTGGCTATGGCAGTGGTTCCCAAACCTCATCCTGGAGGCACCCCAGCCAGTCAGGTTTTCAAGATATCCACAATCAATATCATGAGACAGATCTGCATACAGTGGAAGCAATGCGTGTAAATCAGGTTTAAGAACCACTGGGTTATAGGAAAGCATTGCCTCTCTAGAAGTAAGCAGTTGAAGATCTATGAAAGCAGACAGGGAAGAGATTGGGTGATTCACTAGGAAGCATGCTGCTGTTTGTTCCCTTGGTGAAAGAATTACTTTGTTTTGTAAGTTCATTATTGTATTTTATTGTGCTGTTTTTTTCACAAATTTATAATGTGCAGGCTAAAATACTTATTGCTAAATAGTGTATCACCCATAATCTTGATGCAAAAATAATTGCAAATATATTTTGCGCAAACTAGAACAGCCGTGAGTGTCACTGCAGTGTATTTAGCAATAAGTGTTTTAGCCTGCACATTATAAATTTGTGAAAAAAAATGTTTGAAAAATTATTTAATCAAATGGGACATTGATTCAAACAGTAGGTCAGGAAGGAGGTTTTTGACTTGTGATTAAAATTGTAACTGAAAGATCATTATCCTAATCCGTTAATAACAGAGTGGATAAAAATTCTTTACAAAGCCTAAGGTCTTTTCCTCCTGTCAAAAGATTGTGTGCATCAGTTTTGTCCACTTGTGTTTGGGGCATGCATACTTATATCAGCTCAATGGCTGAGATAAATGGGCATGCCCAAATACCACATTTACATGCATAACACATTATACTGTAAATAACCCATGTAAATGTAAGTCCCATCTATGACATGCTCATGCCACTTGTCTATAAATGCTCCCTAACTATTATGTACTAAGCAATTTTAGCATGTAATTATAGAATAGTTAGGTACCTTACCTCTTAGTTGTTCTGTCTGTTTACCTGTCCTATTTAGATTGTGAGCTCTTTGAGCAGGGACTGTCTTTTCATGTATGGTGTATAGTGCTGCATATGCCTTGTAGCGTTACAGAAGTGATAAGTAGTAGTAGTAGTAGGTGTGCTTCTGCCATTTGTGCAAGTAAATGTACACTTCCTTGTGTGAATGACATTATTTTTAAGCATGCAAATAGCACTTAATTTAGATGACATGTTATAGAATGAGAAGGATACCATGAGAGTGACTAACATGTATTAGTGAGATATCACAGGTTAGTCACTCCCACAAGGAATTAAGGGGCAGTAAAAGCCCAGCTTTTAATGCACCTTAATAACTGCCTCCATTAGTTTCTTTAAGATATAGGCATATTCATATTTCCTAATTTTTTGATACCATGTATCTGCTAAATGTCCCTATTCATTTATATAATCCTGAGGAAAGTGTGGGATTGATAGCCTTTTAAACCACCTACATTTCCAAATTCATTGCAAGTGGGATTACTTAAAAAGTAAGTAGAGAGTCACTGGGGAGAGTGACTGAGAGGTCCCTGGGTGGGAGGAAGCCCAGCCCAGAGGGAGTAGCTTTGGAATAAAATGCAGAAAGATAATGCCCTTCTTGACAGGAGTGAAGAAGGGGGGAGCTAGTTATTAATAAAAGAGTTAGTTGCCCTTTAAAAGGGGTCTCTACTTCCCCCCGCCCTCGATTTTGTTGGGGAGTTTTGAGTTTACTTTTTGGCCCTAGTCTTTGGTTGCCTGATGGTCCCGAGCTACTGACCTGGAGGTTGAAAGGGAGTCCCATAGAAACATGATGGCAGATAAAGGGGGGGGGGGGGAGTAGAGACCCAGAGTTCTCCTTCAGTTGAAAAAGGCTCACCTCCTGTACATAAATGCCTTTGAGATATTTAAACGTTTCTATCATGTCTCCTCTCTCCCTCCTCTCTTCCAGCATATACATGTTGAGGTTCATAAGCCTGTACCTCTATTTTTTATGTTCAAGACCACTTACTAATTTTGTAGCCATCCTCTGGACCAACTCCTTCCTGTTTATATCTTTTCATAGGTGTGGTCTCCAGAACTTCACACAGTACTCTAAATGGAACCTCACCAAAGTCTTATACAAAGGCACAATCACCTCCATTTTCCTGCTAGTCATCCCTCTTTGTATGCACCCAAGCATACTTCTGGCTTTCACAGTCGCTTTTGCTACCTGTTTGGAAGCTTTAGTTTCAACAAATCCCAATGTTCAATTCCCTCATTTTTTTTTAAACTAGCCTCTATGTTATGCTCATATTTGAGCTGGGTTTGCTGCCAATAGTAAGTTATACTGCAACTAAGAGTCTATAAAAACTGTCATTTTAGAATTCTTGTAGCTGAAGCTGAGCTAAAAGCAGTTTTGCGGCAGACCTCAGAATATTTATAGTTTGACATTTGATAGAAAGACATCTGTATAAAAAGTTAAGCGTAAGTGGTGTTCAGAACGGTCTGTGATAGCTGCATTGTAAAAAGGGTGAAGGTGACTGCTAAAGTGAGCAGAAAGTCACTTGATTGCACAGAGGAGCACCCCACCCTACTATTGACTTGAGTACATAGGAAAGTGAAATGAAATAACCCTAAGTTTTATTTAAGCCTTTCTGTAAAAAACAAAAATGGCTAAAAGAGAGATTGCCTTGTTCAGTAGTAATAAAGTTTACTGCAAATGCATTACTACAATTTTCATGTGCACCTCTCACTAGCTGCCAATGCCTGGCTTATTGCAGGAAACACTAAAGTTGAGAAAGGACATGAACTCTAGCTAGTAAGAAAAATGTAGCTATATATTATTGTTTAGAATACAGTTTTCAGGTTAGCAAATTTGTACAGTTGCAAACAGTACATCACAGGAGTGGGAACAGAGAGGATCTTTGTTTTTTCACACATCCAAAAAAGTGAAGACAACCTTTATGGGAAGGCAGTTATGACTCTAACTAAAGGCATGAAAGAGCTTCAGAAAGCTTGACAGACTATTCCTAGTTGTGATTCTCTGTTTTATATGAAAGCACAGTGTACCATCACAGAGCGGGTTGTTGAACCCTTACATCTTCTGGTAAGATACAGTTGAGACATTGTCAAATAATTTATCTCCTTGTAATCCCTCAGAGCCTCTTGTTATTACCCTGGGGCAGATTAAGTTTAGTAGGGAGTAGGCTCCGGGAGACCCCTTCAGATTTAGGAGATACAAATTTGTAAAAATGTTTTCCCCCTTGTCTGGAAAAATCAAGGTTCTTGGGACCTGTGCAATTGGAGCACAAATGCCTGATATCATAAGCCCCCTTAAATCAATTGTAACATGACCTAAGTCTATTCACAACTGGATAAACAACTGAATGGTAAAGAATAGACAACTAGTTCACACATGTCAAACTATCAATTTGGTAAGAGGGGGGAAAAAGCCTCATAACTTCACAAAAAAAAAGACGTGTGACAATCTGGGTCAACGCTCATATATGGGTGGCTACCCTCTTGTGACTTGTATAATCATAGGCAAAAAAAACCCTCCTTCCAAATAACAATACTTTGGAGAGCTTTATTATGCTCAGTTTTTGTATTCAATGATGATTATACTTTTTCAATTTTAAAGGCGGTAAATGATCAACCACAAAGTAAGATCACTTATCTTTGAGTTCAGTCAGCTTGTCAGACCTCAACAAGTACCCATTTCGCAAGGGCTTTATCAAGAGATCTGGTCCTGTGTGAACGTAATGTGATCTGCTGTCAGTAAGCGCTGTTTATCAAAGAGGCATATGGAGATGTAACAACAGTTAATGTAACTGGTGTCAAGGTTTTGCCTCTATTATACTAGATGGCGTAGATAACTAGATAAAAGATAGTATGGCTGTTGTACAATATAACTGTATATTTAGAGAGTAAATGGTGTAGCTTTAACATACAGAAAATATTTCTAAAATAATTATTGAAAGCTGGTCAACAATATATTAAGTTAGTTCACTAAAAAGGTATCACCTGCAACTTGTTTTGACCTGTATTTCCACATATTCATGTGCAATAACATGACAACCACAATTCTTTATTCAAGATAATGAAGTGATATTGCCTATACCCTCTCCCCTTGAACTGAAGCATCATTATTGCAAAGTATGCTTGTACTCCACTTTTGCTCCAGTTCAGGAGTGACTGTGGGAAAAAAACTTGGGGTAGGAAAATTATTTCATCAACAGTGCAATCCAGTTACGTGTAAGACCTCCAGACTAAAGTTTAACTTGTACTTAACCGGAGTGTTATTTTAGTAATCACACAGAGCCAGTGTAGAGCAAATTATTTACTACTGTTTTTGGACAGTCAACAATTTCCATTACTGCTAAATGTTGTAAGGAAAGACAATTTTCTAAAATATCAATAAAACTTGTCACGCACAAAAACAAAACAAAACTGTAAGTTCAGTCCGTTAATTTTCAGACAAAAGGGTCTGACAGAAACATTAACCAGAGTAAACCTCTTCTTGGAGTGCACACAGAGTTTTGCTGGGGCCCAAGTAAACACCAGAGCTCTATACATATGCATAGGTAGTTTCCAAAAGAACAAATAAGTCAAAGATTTAATAGGATTAAAACAACTCCCCTTCTGTATTGCAGGTTAAATGGTAAGACATTTTGTATCCTAACACCCTTCTGGTCACGATGGATGTAGAATCACTATACAGCAACATTCCACATGCGGATGGCATAGCTGCATGTGGAAGACTCCTAAAAAAATCCACACTGGACCATCACTCACCAGAAACTATTACAAAATTAATAAAATTATTTTAACTCACAACTACTTCCGCTTTAACAATGATATCTATCTACAAATAATGGGCACTGTGATGGGCACCAGGACAGCACCCCAATATGCCAACCTTTTTATGGCTGAGCTGGAAGAGACATTTCTGAATACACACCAGACCAAACCTCTAAAATACTACCGGTACATCAATGACATTTTTATGATTTGGACGGAGGGTGAAGAAACTCTGAAACAATTTTATTCTGCCTTCAATACATACCATCCTACAATCAGATTCAAAATTGACTACGCCCCAGAAAAAGTCAATTTTTTGGACACCACGGTCTCAATCAGTGATGGCTGTATACAAACATCTATATACAAGAAACCCACAGACAGATGCAGCTACCTCCACAACTCCAGCTTCCATCCTTCACATACAAAAAGAGCCATCATTTACAGCCAAGCCACAAGATACCACCGTATCTGTTCTGACCCAGGGGACAGAGACAGACACCTTAAAAGCCTGACTGCATCCTTCAAACAGAAAGGCTACAACCCCAAAATAATCTCCAAGAATATTGCCTCCTCCCTCAAAACACCCAGGGAGAATCTGCTACAGTACAAGGAGAAAAAATCCACAGACAGAATCCCCCTTGTAGTGACATACAATCCAGAGCTGGAAAAACTGAGGAAAATCATAAGAGATCTACAACCTATATTCCAGAGGATGAATTACTGAAAGAGATATTCCCATCCCCACCAGTACTGGCCTTCCGACAGCCACCCAACTTAAACACAAGCTAATCAGAAGTAAACTTCCATCACAGACTGAAAAGGAACAGAAGGGCACACTTCCCTGTAATTTATCCAGTTGCAAACTATGCCAAAATATTTCACAGGACCCCACAGTCATCCACAAAGGAAAGATATTCAACATAAAGGGATCTTTCACTTGCTCATCTTCCAATGTGGTATATATCATTCAGTGTAAAAAATGTAACGAAGGATGCTATATTGGAGAAACAGGCCAGATGCTTAAGACAAGATTCAATTTACATAGACATCACATGAACAATACTGGTGCCAGTAGGGCTCCCACGCCGTTGGTCAGCATTTTACAGGACCAGGACACTGTACCAGTGACTTCACAGTGAGAATCCTGAAAGGTAACCTTTAAAACCATACAAGAACGTAAGACCTTTGAAGTCAGAATGATTGAATATTTTAACACCCAACAATAGCATGTCAACAACAATCTGAAATTGTATTACCATCTGTAAAACTCTGGATTATAAAATATGGGCCCCTTTTACCAAGCTGTGCAAAAGGGGGCCTGCACTGGCATCAGCGAGTGTTTTTGACTCACGCCGAGGCCCTGTTTTACCGTAGCAGGTAAAAGGTAGGTCTTTCTTTTCTATAGGAAATGGTTGTGTGGCAAGTGAAGCACTTGCCACGTGGCCATTTCAGTGGGGGGGGGCCCTTACGGACAACCATTGAGGTGACAGTAAGGCTGCTGCACTAACCTGGTGGTAAGCGGGACAGCATAGGGCACTGCCCAATTACCGCCGGGTACATACCGGTGCTACAAAATAAAAATATTTTTGAAGCGCTGGATATGACGACACGCTGGGGTGGGAATTACCACCGGGCTGCTGTAGTTGCCCAGCGGTACTTCCTTTTAACAAGTGGTAAACCTGTCCTTGGACTTACTGCCACTTTGTAAAAGGGCCCCTAAATGATTGTGTTCCGTTACTACTGTCAAATTTAAATCACCTAAATTCCTTTAAACCGATGCCATTGAGGGGTATTTCCCAAAGGACGTCTACGTGCCAAAAAAAAAAATCCAGTGTAAAACATCCAAAAAAAAGTCCACCTTATAAGAACAAAAGAACATAAGAATAGTCATACTGAGTCAGATCAATGGTCCATCTAGCCCAGTATCCTGTTTCCAACAGTGACCAATCCAAGTCACAAGTACCTGTCAGAAATCCAAATAGTAGCAACATTCCATGCTAGCAATCCCATAGTAAGCAGTGGCTTCTCCATGTCTATCTCAATAGCAGACTATGGAGTTTTCCTCCAGAAACTTGTCCAAACCTTTTTTAAACCCAGATACACCAACTGCTTTTACCAACATCTTCCTTCTATTTGTTTTAAAGTATTTCTGTGTAACTTCATTGAGTGTCCCCTTGCCTTTGTACTTTTTGAAAGAGTAAAAATCAATCACTTCTATTTGTTCTACACCACTCAGAATGTTGTAGATTTCAATCATATCTCCCCTCCACCTTCTCTTTTCTAAACTGAAGAGCATTAACCTACATAAGTACGTAAGTATTGCCATAGTGGGACAGACCAAAGGTCCATCAAGCCCAGCATCCTCTTTCCAACAGTGGTCAATCCAGGTCACAAATACCTGGTAAGATCCCGAAAAAGTTCAATACATTTTATGTTGCTTATTTTAGACATATTTTCCCCAAGTCCATTTTAATAATGGTCTATGGACTTTTCCTTTAGGAATCAGTCCAAACATGTTTTAAACTCTGCTAAGTTAACTGCCTTTACCCTCATTTTCTGACAACAAATTCCAGAGTAGAATTACATGTTGAGTAAAGAAAAACTTTCTCCAATTCGTTTAAATTTACTACTTTGTAGCTTCATCGCATGCCCCCCTAGTCTTAGTATTTTTGGAAAGCATAAACAGACGCTTCACATCTACCCGTTCCACTCCACTCATTTTATAGACCTCTAAAATATCTCCCCTCAGCCGCCTTTTCTCCAGGCTGAAGAGTCCCTGCCGCTTTAGCCTTTCCTCATAGGGAAGTCGTCCCATCCCCTTTATCATTTTTGTCGCCCTTCTCTGCACCTTTTCTAATTCCACTATATCTTTTTGACATGCGGTGACCAGAATTGAACACAATATTCGAGGTGCGGTCGCATCATGGAGTGATAAAAAGGAATTATATTGTCCTCATTTTGTTTTCCATTCCATTCCTAATAATACCTAAACATTCTATTTACTTCTTAGCCGCCGCAGCACACTGAGCAGAAGGTTTCAATGTATCATATTGATGACACCTAGGTCTCTTTCTGGTCGGTGACTCCTAACGTGGAACCTTGTATGACGTAGCTATAATTCGGGTTCCTCTTTCCCACATGCATCACTTTGCACTTGCTCACATTAAACGTCATCTGCCGTTTAGACGCCCAGTCTCCCAGTCTCGTAAGGTCCTCTTGTAATTTTTCACAATCCTCCAGCGATTAACTACTTTGAATAACTTTGTGTCAACAGCAAATTTAATTACCTCACTAGTTACCCCCATCTCTAGGTCATTTATAATATGTTAAAAGCAGCGGTTCCAGCACAGACCCCCGGGAAACCATTTAACCCTACTCCTCTGTTTTCTATCTTTTAAACCAGTTTCAATCCACAATAGGACACTACCTCCTAGCCCATGACTCTCCAATTTCCTCTGGAGTCTTTCATTAGGTACTTTGTCAAACGCCTTCTGAAAATCCAGATACACACAATATCAACGGTAGCATCTATCCCTCTGGTAGTCAAACTGTTGGAAAGCATGGTAACCAAGCAATTTACCAACTATTTAAACAAATTCTCTATATTACACAAATTTCAATCAGGATTTTGTTCCAACCACAGCACTGAAACAGTGCTAATTACTCTCCTAACCAAATTCAAACAAGAAGTTGAAACTGGCAAAAAGCATACTTCTCCTACAATTCGACATGTCCTAGTGCGTTCGACATGGTAAACCACAACATATTACTAAACATCCTAGAATACTTTGGGATTGGCGGAAACATGCTCAGCTGGATCAAGGGTTTCCTAACCACAAGAACATAGCCAAGTGATATCAAACTCGAGCATAGCAGCACCATGGAAACCAGAATGTGGAGTACCACATGGATCACCGCCTATCACCGACCCTTTTCAATCTAATGATGACCCCACTAGCCAAATCCTTATCCAACCATGGTCTCAACCCCTACATCTACACAGATGATGTCACAAAATACATCCCATACAAAATACGATATAACAGAAATCACCAACGAAATCAAACTCAGCCTGAAAATCATGAACTCATGGGCGGATTTATTTCAACTAAAACTCAACGCAGATAAAACACATTGTCTCATCCTCTCATCTCAATACAACAGGAACAAACCCACTCCTGATTACACCCTTCCTGTTTCAGACAACCTGAAAATTCTCGGAGTTACAATCGACCGAAACCTAGCGCTAGAAAGCCAAGCAAAAACCACAACAAAGAAAATGTTCCACTCAATGTGGAAACTCAAACGAGTAAAACCCTTCTTCCCGAGGGAAATATTTCATAACCTAGTACAATCAATGGTACTATCGTCACCTAGACTACTGTAATGAATCTATGCGGGATGCAAAGAACACATCATTAAGAAACTCCAAATGGCCCAAAACACAGCAGCCGACGTATATTTGGAAAAATGAGATTCGAAAGCGCCAAACCCCTACGAGAAAAACTGCACTGGCTCCCAATCAAAGAACGAACTGAGTTCAAAATCTGCACCCTGGTTCAATAAAATTATTCACAGCGAGACCCCGGTATACATGGAAGACCTCATAGACGTACCAGCTAGAAACACGAAAGGTTCAGGCACGCACATACCTAAATCTTCATTATCCAGCTGCAAAGGTATAAAATATAAATCAACATATGCATCTAGCTTTTCCTACTTAAGCGCGCAACTATGGAATGCACTACCAAATGTCTTGGAAAACATTGCACGACCTAACAAGCTTCCGGAAATCATTAAAAACCAACCTGTTCAGAAGGCATACCCTAATGATCCAACCTAAACGCCTGAACCCTGTACACAATGCAACTGGACAAAACTTCTCTCTTCTTCCTTGATTACCTAATGTCTTCATACTCGTGAACTTGAACACACTGCTACTCTGTATCTGTCATACCGGAATTGGCGATCGCCATCACGGTACTATGTAAGCCACATTGAGCCTGCAAATAGGTGGGAAAAATGTGGGATCAAATACAACAAATAAAAAAAAAATAAACTGGCGCATCTTTATCCACATGTTTGTTCACCCCTTCAAAGAAATGTAATAGATTGGTGAGGCAAGATTTTCCCTTCATTAAATTCCTGTTGGCTTTGTCTCATTAATCCATGCTTTTGAATATGCTGTTTAATTTTGTTCTTTATAATAGTCTCTACCATTTTGCATGGCACCAACATAAGACTCACCTGTCTATAATTTTCCTGGATCTCCTCTGGAACCTTTTGTAAAATTGGCGTTACATTGGCCACCCTCCATCTTCCGGTACCATGCTCGATTTTAGGATAAATTACATAGTACTAACAATAGTTCCGCAAGTTCATGTTTCAGTTCTATCAGTACTCTGGATGAATACCATCTGGTCCAGGAGATTTGATATGTCAAATTGCCCCATTACATCCTCTAGGTCTAAGGAATTTCATTAAGTTTCTCCGACGCGTAAGCTTTGAATACCATTTCTGGCACCGGTATCTCTCCCAAATCCTCCGCAGTGAAGACCAAAGCAAAGAATCCATTTAATCTCTCCGCTATGGCTTTGTTTTCCCTGATCACACCCCTTTTACCCCTCGGTCATCTAGAGGTCCAACAGATCTTTTGACGGCTTCCTGCTTTTTCACCATGCTGGCTGTCGTTTGGTCTTTCATCCTCCTTTTTTAATAGGCAGAATATATTTGGAATGGGCTTCCAGGATGGTGTTTTTGAACAGCATCCACGCCTGATGTAAATTTTTGACCCTCACAGCTGCTCCTCTAAGTTTTTTTTTTCATCGGTCTTCTCATTTTATCATAATCTCCTTTTTTAAGTTAAATGCTAATATATTGGATTTGTTGGTATACTTACTTCAAAGCTAATATCAAATTTGATCATATTATGATCACTGTTGTCAAGCGGCCCCAGCACCATCACCTCCCGCACCACATCATGCGCTCCACTAAGGACTAGGCCTAGAATTTTTCCTTCTCTCGTCGACTCCTGTACCATCTGCTCCATAAAGCAGTCCTTGATTTCATCAAGGAATTTTACCTCCCTAGCATGCCCCGATGTTACATTTACCCAGTCAATATTGAGGTAATTGAAATCACCCATTATTATTGTGTTGCCAGTTTGTTTGCTTCCCTAATTTCCTTTAACTTTTCTACAATCCGTCTGTTCATCCTGGCCAGGCGGACGGTATTACACTCCTATCACTATCCTTTTCCCCTTTACACATGGAATTTCAATCCACAGTGATTCCAAGAAGTGTTTTGTTTCCTGCAGAATTTTCAATCTATTTGATTCAAGGCTCTACTTAACATACAATGCTAACCCTCCACCAATTCGATCCACCTATCACTACGATATAATTTGTACTCCTGTATGACAGTGTTTCCACTGGTTATCCTCCTTACACCAGGTCTCATAGATGTCTATTATATCTAATTTTTCATTCAGTGCAATATATTCTAACTTTCCCATCTTATTTCTTAGGCTTCTGGCATTCGCATATAGACATTTCCAAACTATGCTTGTTGTTCCTATTTACATGATGCTCAGTACTTGACAGTATTAATTTGCAATCTTTTGTCTGATTTTATTTTTATTTAAGGACACCTGATCTACTATGGTATCTTTTGCAAACTCACTATCAGGATACCCTATCTTCCCTGTTTTGGTGATATCTTTGAAAAATACCTTATCCCGAATCATGCGCTTTTGAGTGACTGTCGGCCTTCTCCCAGTTTCTAGTTTAAAAGCTGCTCTATCTCCTTTTTAAGTGCCAATGCCAGCAGCCTGGTCCCACCCTTTCAGAATAGGCTCCCCCTTTCCCAGAATGTTGCCCAGTTCCTAACAAATCTAAAACCTTCCTCCCTGCATCATCATCTCATCCACACATTGAGACTACGGAGCTCTGCCTGTCTCTTGGGCCCTAGAGGTTCTGGATTTGAGCTTTTTACCTAAGAGCCTAAATTTGGCTTCCATAACCTCTCTCCCACATATTCCTATATCATTGGTTCCCACATGTACCAAGACAGCCGGCTCCTCTTTAGCCTCCCCTAATATGAAAGGAGCTCCATCCCCTTTATCATTTTCGCACCCCATGCTACAGAATACACTTATCAAGTTCTGTGCATAAATCTTAATACCAATTAGTGCTAATAATTGCTTTTTAACATCTAATTTACAGTGCTAATAAGCTAGTTTACCAATTAAGTTACATGTATTATTATAGAATACACTTCAATTTCCATAAAAAATTAAGGTGCCATATATAGAATCCCAGAGATGGTGCATAAGTACATAAGTACATAAGTAATGCCATACTGGGAAAAGACCAAGGGTCCATCGAGCCCAGCATCTTGTCCACGACAGCGGCCAATCCAGGCCAAGGGCACCTGGCAAGCTTCCCAAACATACAAACATTCTATACATGTTATTCCTGGGATTTTGGATTTTTCCAAGTCCGTTTAGTAGCGGTTTATGGACTTGTCCTTTAGGAAACCATCCAACCCCTTTTTAAACTCTGCTAAGCTAACCGCCTTCACCACATTTTCTGGCAATGAATTCCAGAGTTTAATTACACGTTGGGGGAAGAAAAATTTTCTCCGATTTGTTTTAAATTTACTACACTGTAGTTTCATCGCATGCCCCCTAGTCCTAGTATTTTTGGAAAGCGTGAACAGACGCTTCACATCCACCTGTTCCACTCCACTCATTATTTTATATACCTCTATCATGTCTCCCCTCAGCCGTCTCTTCTCCAAGCTGAATAGCCCTAGCCTCCTTAGTCTTTCTTCATAGGGAAGTCGTCCCATCCCCGCTATCATTTTAGTCGCCCTTTGCTGCACCTTTTCCAATTCTACTATATCTTTCTTGAGATGCGGCGACCAGAATTGAACACAATACTCAAGGTGCGGTCGCACCATGGAGCGATACAACGGCATTATAACATCCTCACACCTGTTTTCCATACCTTTCCTAATAATACCCAACATTCTATTCGCTTTCCTAGCCGCAGCAGCACACTGAGCAGAAGGTTTCAGTGTGTTATCGACGACGACACCAGATCCCTTTCTTGGTCCGTAACTCCTAACGTGGAACCTTGCATGACGTAGCTATAATTCGGGTTCTTTTTTTCCCACATGCATCACCTTGCACTTGCTCACATTAAACGTCATCTGCCATTTAGATAGAAACCCAAATGAGTTGTATTTGCTATGGGGTGAAAGACTGATAAGCACAGACTGGGAGAGGAACCTTTTACTGGAGGGCTCAATATAGCAAAGAAATATAGGGCCCAATATTCAGACCGCAGGAGTTAGCCCGACTAACTTCTAAGGTTGGTACTGAGTCCGGATATTCAATGCCAGGCATTGCTCTCCTGGTTTATTTTTGACCAGTTCAAACTTAACCAGCAAAGCCAATATTCAGTGCTGGCCGGTTAAGTTTGAACCAGCCAAACATAGACCTGGTATTCATGTGACCAAATATGGCTGCCAAATTTGCCCTGAAAATTGGCGGATAGCCAGTTGTACTGTGCGATATAACCAGCTATCCACTATGGGCTCTAATCATGAATTTTCAGCAGACATGGTCGGCCATGTCATGTTGAAAATTCGCAGATAGCAGGTTATGGTGCATTGAACCAGTCAGGTGCCGATCCTAGCTAGTTAAATGCTTTTGAAAATCAGGGGGATGATGAATATCTGAATTAGGAGAATGGAAATCTGAAAATCTGTGAAATTGTTTTTACTGGTGGTACAATTTTGAAAATATACCAGTTGAAACAACAGGATTCATCCATTGTCTTGAGCAGCTTTATCATCTGCATAATAGTAAATACTAAGTCCAAGACTGTATTAAAGTAATTAGTGAACGTAAAAATATATTGAATAAAATTGGCGAGACCATGGAGCCCTTAGGTACCCTGCACTCCAATTGAAACTTCTGAGATAGATCATTTCAGGTAGCTGCTAATGTTCATATATCATTTAAGAAGGAAGAAAAACAACTTAATAGTAAACCACAGAAATATATGTCTGCTAAATATAGACCCAGAAGACGGAATATACCCAGCAGACAGAATCTGGACCGAATTCGAACTACTGTCAGAGGACCTCATCTCTAAAACGCTCAAAAGATTCGCCAAATCCCAATGCAAACTAGATATCTGCCCAAACAACCTCATGAAATCAGCCCCTCAACAATTCATAATAGACCTAACTAACCACATGAATTTCATGCTACAAAAATGACTTTTCCCAAAAGAAAAAGGAAACATTTTACTCATCCCAATACCCAAGGACACAAAAAAAAAACGCAAGCGAAATAACTAACTACAGACCAGTAGCATCAATACCACTAATAACCAAAATAACCGAAGGGATGGCTACCAAACAACTCACAAACTACCTCAACAAGTTCTCCATACTACATGATTCCCAATCAGGCTTCCGGTAAAATCACAGCACAGAAACAGTATTAATTACCCTAATGACCAAATTTAAACAAATGATTGCAACTGGCACCAATATACTCCTCTTACAATTTGACATGTCAAGTGTCTTTGATATGGTAGACCACGGAATCCTATTACACATTCTTGACTATTTTGGCATCGGAGGCAATGTCCTAAACTGGTACAAGGGGTTCTTAACCTTACGCTCATATCAAGTCACATCAAACTCAACTACGTCTGCTGCATGGACACCTGATTGTGGAGTACCGCAAGGATCCCCCCTCTCACCAACTATTTTTAATCTAATGATGACCCCCCCCCTGGCAAAACTTCTATCAAACCATAACCTTAACCCATACATATATGCCGATGATGTAATGATATATATTCCATTCAAAAAAGACATTAATGAAATCTCTAATGAAATCAACCAAAGTCTACACATCATGAACACCTGGGCAGATGCATTCCGACTGAACCTGAATGCAGAAAAAACTCAATGCCTCATACTTACCTCACAATACCACACGAAAAAATTTACCGCCATTAACACACCTAAACTAAATCTACCAATCTCAGAAACTTTAAAAATCCTTGGAGTCACTATTGACCGCCACCTAACACTTGAAACTCATGCGAACAACACAACCAAAAAAATGTTCTACTCCATGTGGAAACTGAAAAGAATAAGACCATTCTTTCCAAGATCTGTCTTCCGCAGCCTAGTGCAATCACTCGTACTCAGTCACCTGGATTATTGCAACTCACTATACGCAGGCTGCAAAGAACAAATACTGAGGAAACTTCAGACAGCCCAGAATACAGCAGCCAGACTCATCTTCGGAAAACCAAAATACGAAAGTGCAAAACCCTTACAGGAGAAACTACACTGGCTCCCACTCAAGGAACGTATCACTTTTAAAGTATGCACCTTAGTCCACAAAATCATTCACGGTGAAGCCCCTGCATACATGTCTGATTTAATAGACCTGCCACCCAGAAACGCTAAAAGATCATCCTGAACCTTCCTCAATCTCCATTTCCCTAAGTGCAAAGGCATAAAATATAAAGTACTGCATGGATCTACCTTCGCTTACATGAGCACGCAATTCTGGAATACACTACCACGCAACCTGAAAACGATCTATGAACTAACCGACTTCCGCAAACTACTGAAGACTTATCTCTTTGAGAAAATCTACTGCAAGGATCAAAACACATGAAGTCTATACACACTAATAGATACGCATCAATACACTCTCTTCTGAATTCTCTTCCCCCATATCTTCACCACTCTTAAAACTCTACCCACAGACAAAATTATAGACCTTTATGTTCCCTGATTCTGTTTTATCGCCCTCTCAATTCCCCTCTGTTATACTCCATTGTTCTATTCCCTAATGATGTTCTATTCCTAAATGATATCCTGACTTTACTCTGTCTTCCCGTAACTCTTCACGATGTAACCCATAATCGTACTGCAACAAATTGTAATTCCATCATTCACAATGTATTGTAAGCCAAACTGAGCCCACAAATAGGTGGGAAAATGTGGGATACAAATGCAAATAAATAAAATAAATAAGATTGATTAGGTCAAATGCTGATGCTAAGTCTAAGGATAATATAAAGACAGTGGAGGGGCATTTTTGATATGACATCTAAGTCCAATTTTGGACGTTTTGCACAAAATGACCAAAATCTGAATACGAAAGAATGTTATTTTGTGTTTTTGGTCCATTAAAAAACAAAAATAAGTGCAAAACATAAAGATTCATGTCATTGGGATGTAAAAGAACCCATCATTTTTAGTACACTGGTCATCCAGATATCCCAGGAGAGCAATGGGGCATGCTAGAGTGCACTTCTGTGCACTTTATAAAAATGCCTCCAGGTACACATCTCTCCTTTGCTCCCTTATCTTATTCCTGATCCCTCCAAAACCCGCCTAAAACCCACAGTCCCTCACTGTATACTACTAGAATAACTCTTATGGGTGAAGGGGGCACCTATATATGGATACAGTAGGGTTTTTGTGACCTTGGGAAAGGTCACAGTCTCCACCACAAGTGTGATAGCTAGACAGAGATAGGGACCTTGGCAGTGGCATTCCTAGGGGGGGCGGTCCGCCCCGGGTGCACGCCGCTGGGGAGGTGCCGTGCGCCTGTCCGCTACATTCGTTCTGTGCTCCCTCTGCCCCGGAACAGGTTACTTCCTGTTCCGGGGCAGAGGGAGCATGGAAACGAACAAAGTGGACAGGCGCGGCACCCCCCCAGCGGCGTGCACCCTGGGGGTTCCTTCGCCGGGGGGGTGTCTTTTCGCCGGGGGGGGGAGGGTCACGCTGCACCCGGGGTGAGGGGCGCATCAGCGATCCGCCCCAGGTGTCAACCCCCCTAGGAATGCCACTGGACCTTGGTCCCCCACTGTGTACTGCACTGACCACTACCCTACTCCAGGGACCTGCATGCTGCTCTAATAGACTTGACTTTAACCTCTGCAACTGTCATAGAGGCTGGAAAGTCATATTTTTATTCACATCTTTTTGGGGTGGGAGGGAGTCAGTGACCACTGGGAGGGTATTCAGGGGACATTTTTGTTCTGAAAACAGGTCTAGACCAAAACATCTTAGTTTTAGTCCTAGACTTTTTTGTTTTGTTCCATTATGGCTGTAAAATGTCCTAATCCTGTCTTTGAAATGCCCCAACATGCCCCCTTGTGATTTGAATGCATTTCCAAAGGGCTTCATAGAAAAACATCTAAAAAAGGTTTCAAAAATACTGATTTGGACGTTTCTATGAGAAAAATGTCCAAATGGTGCTTTATGCCACTTTTTAGATGTTTTTTTCTCTTTTGAAAATGAACCCCTATGTCTCCTTTGTCTAGGTAGAAAAGCGAGGAGCAGCCACAAGAAGTGGAGGAACCCTCAATCCCTACGTCAAAGTAATGCAGCAAGCAAAGGAGTAGGATGATCTGGCACTTTCACAAACCAAGGGAGACTTATACTCAATCAAAAGTCTTTATTAAAGAACATCAAATGACTCGACACAGCTGCCGTGTTTCAGCGCCTATGCGCCTGCCTCAGGAGTCAAATAAATCAGGAATGATGCTTACAAAGGCTGCTAAATCAAAAGAATGTTGAATTATGCACTTTTATTTGTTAAAAACTTTGAATACTTAATTACAATTTGTGAATTCAAAATGTATTACTGTAAAATTGTGAAAATGTCCATTGGTGGGGCTTATGTACATTAGAATACTGAAAATACTGCATCCATACTAGTCAAAGAAATGATTTATAACATTTTTAATACTGCCTAGTCACTGGATGCAGCTAGTGCATACATGTCTTTGCAGCGAGAGATTACTGCATGCAGAACTCCCCCATTATAAGAGCTGGCATCTCCCCCTAAGCATGAAATACCCCTCCACCACCATGACAGCCACAGTAGTTTCCCATGCACCTTCCTACAGACTTGTACCCCAATCCCATAGCACACAAAAACACCTCATCCAGGTTTTCCAGTCCCCCTCACTCCATGTGTCTTTTCCAGCCCCCAACTCCATCCATCTTTTACAGTCCCCCCCAACTCATTCATCCTTTATTCCAGCCCCCCTCCCTGCAAACACATATACCAGCCACCTTTTTCCAGCCCCCACATGCCTCATTTTCAACTTTTGTGCACAGAATTCCCCCAGAGTAGATAATGCTGCTTGTTTTATTGGGGTACTTATGACCCTCAAGAGACTCAGTAGTGAAACAAGCGACAGGCACATCTAGCAAATAATTATGAAATATAGACTTGTTCAGAGTAATTGGCACATTGTCATGAAAAAACGCCACAAAAAGCAAGATCTTCAAAATGTACACAACTCATCATACACTAACATAAATATCACATGGAGGTCATTTTTGATCCCACTGGGCCATCCAGGGTTAAACATTCAACTAAGGGTCATCCTTACACTAGAAAGATTTTGTAAGATGAGTTTGAATGGTTCAAATTTAATGCAGCAACATCAGGGGAAGCTGACCACAGTTTAGAAAATCAGGAGAAAGTCAAATAATCTGATTCCAAAATGTAAACATAAATTGAGTGCTGTTCTGTGTAGGCAGCACTGAGAAAAGCACCAACAGCTGGAGCAATTAGTGTACTGTGTTAGTAGAAACACAGCACCAGCAGTAGGACCACAGAAACACTGTCTGAAATTACACAAAACTGTCTTTTGTGGTCTATTTTTGTACTGAAGTTTCCTTTCCTTCAATCCATTGTGATAAATAAAAGAGAGAGAAAGAAAGAAACAGTGTGCAGTTGGAACAAAATCACATAGACATAGCAACTCTTATACTTACAGCACTTAACTTAATAATTAGCACAGTAGTAATATATTGGAACACATTTCAAAATGATCAGTAATAGCAGCAGTATTAAGACATAGGAATGGAGTACAAATCATATCGGAGTCCTTTTACCAAGCTGTGGGAAAAAGGGCAGTGCAGAAGCAGCAGCTGTTTTTCCCGCGCGGCAGGGCCCTTTTGACCGCAGCGGGTAAAAAGCCCCCGAAATAAAATGGCCATACAGTAAGAAAACTCTTACCACATGGCCATGCGATGGGGAGACATTACTGCCACCCATTGAGGTGGCGGTAAGGACTCCCAGTAACCGGGCAGCACACGGTGATGCCAGATTACCACCGGTTTACTGCCACACTAACCATTTCTGGGGGGGGTTTCCCCTCAGAAATAGCACACGCTCAACCTGGAACTACCACTGACAGCTGCGTTGGGCCAGCAGTAGTCCAGGAATAGCGTGTGGTATGCCCACGTTGGCTTTACCGCCGCTCTGCAAAAGGGCCCCATCATGATTGGGAAAAAGTGTTTATGACTTTCTTGAAAAAATGAAAGTGGACAAAGCCATGGGACAAGATTAAATACATCCCAAGATATTGAGGAAGCTCAGAGAGGTTCTGGTGAATCCTCATAAAGTTTTGTTAATCTTTGGAGATGAGAGAGTTTCCATGGGATTGGAGAAGATTAGATGTGGTCCTTCTTCACAAAAAAATAACAGGGAATTAGTGGGAAACCACAGGTTGGTAAGTCTCACTTCGATGGTTGGAAAAGTAATGGAGGTGCTTCTAAAGAAAAGGATAGCAACTTTTCTAGAATCCAGTTGGTTGCAAGATAAGAAGCAACATGGTTTTACCAAAGGAAGATCATGCTAAATGAATCTGATTTGTTTGACTTAAGAACATAAGAATAGCCATACTGGATAAGACCATCTAGCCCAGTATCCTGCTTTCAACAGTGTCCAACCCAGGTCACAAGTACCTGGCAGAAACTCAATTAGTAGCAACATTTCGTGCTACTAATCCCAGAGCAAGTAATGGTAAACTTAAGAGGAAATATTTCTTCATAGAAAGGGTAATAGATGCCTTGAATGCTCTCCCGGTGGAGGTGGTAGGGACAAAAACAGTGACAAATGGGATAAACATAGAGGATGCCTATATAGCAAGAATAATGAATCAAAACAAAACTTAGTTGATATTCACACTTTATTCAAGGCATATAGGGAAATTAACCTGCATAGAGCAGCAGGTACAACCCCAAACAAGGGCATAGACGGATGTAATGTAACTTGGGTATAGCAGGGGCGTAGCCAGACTACAGATTTTGGGTGGGCCTAGGCAAGAAGTGGCTGGGCACCAAGTGCTCTCTCTTCTCCCCTGCCTCCACCACCAAAAAAATATTTCAGCAGGTGAGAAAACACTAATTTCTACCTTTTCAGTCTGCAGCAGGCATGTACAGAAAACTGAACATCAGCAGGTGCCGGTATCGTGGAGAGTACTGTTTTCGTTACCATGAAGGGAAAGTCTTCAGCTGGCTGAGCTTGGGATCCCCACCAGCTACCACCAAATGCATGCTACTGTTGGGTGGGCCTGAGCTCTAAGTGGGTGGGCCCTGGCCCACCCAGGCCCACCTGTGGCTACACCACTGGCGTATAGTATAGCTCCAAATAAAGTAGCCCTTTTACTAAGTGGAAGTAAAGCACTAACATGCACTTACTGAATTCTAAAATACACTACCGTGGGACACGCTCGGGCATCTTGTGGAAGTTTTGGATTCAGCGCATACTACCCACATGCTAAAAATAGGCTTTATTTTTTAATGTGGGGATATGTTTGGAGACAGAGAGTAGTCATGCCCTGCGGTAATTGGGTAGTTTGGGTAAATCGCTACATGCTGCCCGATTAGTGCAGTGTTAGAGTGGGAGCCCTTACCACCTAGTAAATAGATGGCAGTAAGTGCTCACGCACTAATGGTCATGTGCTAATTGGGAAATTAGTATGTGGCCATTAATGGGAAAATAGAAATTGTGGCCATTTTGGCCTCAGCTTGCAGGAAACCCAAACACTAAAAATGATGCAGGCCACATTTTAGCGCAGCTTTGTAAAAAGGCACCAAAGGCATAGAGAAATGGAACCTGCATGGAGCAGTAACACCAAATAAGGGTATAGAGGGATATAACCTTCACAAAACAGAAGGAACAACTCTGGCTGCCATACTGGGCATACTAGATGGGCCCAACTGGTCTTTATCTGTTGACATTTACTATGCTACTATGTAAGATGAAAATATTTTTGAGAAAGGATTTAGAGATGAAGTATTATGGATCTTTAATATCAGTTGCCAGCATGGCAATAAATGAAACACCATTAATTAGGTATGTGCATTCATTAGCACACATTTGGTTTGTTAACATATCTTTAAAAATTAGCGCGCACAAAGAGGGGCATAATCGAAAGGGACGCCCAAGTTTTGCTGAGGACGTCCTCACAAAACATCCCGCCGAACGGGCGGGGAAACCCGTATTAGCGAAACAAGATGGATGTCCAAAACCCACTACCCATAACTACTACTACTACTACTATTTAGCATTTCTATAGCGCTACAAGGCATACGCAGCGCTGCACAAACATAGAAGAAAGACAGTCCCTGCTCAAAGAGCTTACAATCTAATAGACTGTACACCACTACCATAGGAGTGAAGGGGGGCACCTAGATGTGGGTACAGTGGGTTTCTGGTGGGTTTTGGAGGGCTCACATTTACCACCACAAGTGTAAAAGGTAGGGGGGATAGGCGGTCGGTGGCCGAACTGTTTGGGGAGGCTAAAGGGGGTGGGGTTAGGGGTGTGGTCAGGGACGGAGCTTACATCCATAATTGTCTAACAACACACAGAAAAAAAAAAAGTAAAAATAAAATAGTCACAATGAATACCTTTTATTAAATTTAGATATTAGATATGTATGATATGTCAAAGAATAAAGTGGTTGCTCAAAGCATATACTAACCACAATCACTCAACTGCAAAACACTATGCAGAACTTTATGCAAAAACACACTCAGAACCTTCCTGTACCATAAATATTACACTGAGCAGACCTTAATACACCAATATACCACCCATACGGAAAATGCAGACCATCAACGATATGAAACAAGGGATCATAATATCACAATTCTCATGTAGAGCCACCAAACAATCTTTTAGGGTGGATAGTGTTCACAATGAGCTTCTTTTATTACATTTGTACCCCATGCTTTCCCACTCATGGTAGGCTCAATGCAGCTTACATATTGTATACAGGTACTTATTTGTACCTGGGGCAATGGAGGGTTAAGTGACTTGTGCAGAGTCACAAGGAGCTGTCTGTGCCTGAAGTGGGAATTGAACTCAATTCCTCAGGACCAAAGTCCACCACCCTAACCACTAGGCCACTCCTCCACTCCAGATAGAGAAAATAGTTTTCAAATTTCAATTTTTGGCACAGTATAAGTCATCACAAACAAAATATAGGAAAACCAAAAGCATTAGGGGCTTATAGCCCATTTAGTTATGTTTAAACAAAAGAGATCTGCATGAAACAAAATATTTTTTTTTTTTTTTTTGACTTAAACCGTTCAGAGTCAGCACCTACCTCTCCTGAAATCCAACGTGTGCTGCGTGCCACAATTTCCTCAAATTATTATGGTCTGGGTCTGGGAAGGAAGTGGGAACACCTCAGACAGCCACTCTTTACCAGCCTTGAGCCTTCCCTACTCAGTGACGGCCCCTCCCGTGCATTCCCGCCTATGCGGAACAGGAAGTTGCATCATGACTGGATGGGAGCTCTCGTAGGGAAGGCTGACTCTGACTGGCTAAGCCTGAGGTGAAGAAGAACATCATGATGACGATTGGTGACATTGGGTAGCCGAAGCCGGTTTAAGGCGGATCGATGATGTGGAGGCAAAAAGAGGAGGAGGAAGGACGCAGCACGCCGGTGAGAGACCCAGTAGCCCCGGGCGGGTAGAACTGGGCATGGGCATGGCGCTCAGGTGAGGGTGAGCCGACAGCACTGCAAAGAAGAGAGAGGACTGGAGTCAGTCGACTGGTCTACTCTCAGACAGTGGCGTGGCCAGACCTGACATTTTGGGTGGGCCTGGAGCTAATATGGGTGGGCACTATGTATATACTGTAGGTATGTGTAGCACTTAATGATGGATTTCTAAGTAGTCTGCCCAACAGCTGCCCTGCATCAATATAAACCACATATATACTTAATAGAAAAACAGATATTTGTTATACAGTTACATTATCTCATATCTTAAACTTGACCAGACATAAGTCTGCAATAATGGCAAACATCTCAATACACATGACAGGATCCTGCAATATAATTGCAATATCATAGATCCTTCAAACTTTGCTTTATAACAAATGCCTGATTAAGTAAACTATGAAGTCTTTTTCACTTCCTCTAGCTCTACTCTATCTCCCTTCTGATGCTGACAAAATAAAATGACCACAAAATAAAATGACCAGGTTTGGTACAAATCCTTCAACTTTGCATTATAATAAATATATATGCCTTATTAAGCTGTATTAATCAAACATTTAAAATTTGGTAAATATACCTTTGAAGACTTCTTCCTTTTCTACCTACTATGGAATTTGTCACATGTAGAGGACATAGCTAGAATGTTTCCTCATAGCTTTCCATAGGAAAAATGTATTTAAATTCGAGTAGCACCTCAATAATAACAACACAAAAATCCCTTCACCTCCAGGTACTTTGTGAAGTAACAGAAAATCCTGCAAAGAAGCTTCTTGAGTCTATGTTGCAAACCTTAACCAATTCTGAAAACAAATGCCAATAACAGTATCTTTAAAAAGGCAGCAGTGAATACACACAACAGCAATATGCATCTCATTGGAAAGGCCAGACAAGTCAGACTCCTAGATCCCCCACACAAACTACATGCCAGCAAAATCTCTCACCTGCTGGTTCACATGCAAAACACAAAAAAAGCACTCAGATTTTCACTTACCAGCTCTGTCAACACTATCCAGCTTATTTTCGAAAGAGAAAAACGCCTATAGTGCGAACTAAATCGGGAGATAGACGTTTGTCTCGCAAAGGCGCCCAAATCGGTATAATCAAAAGCCGATTTTGGGCGTTTCCAACTGCACTCCATCGCGGAAAAGAATAAAGTTGATGGGGGGGTGTCAGAGGCGTGGTGGAGGCGGAACTGGGGCGTGGTTATCAGCCGAGGAGAGATGGGCGTATTTAGCTGACAATCGAAAAAAAGGCGATTTTACCGCGATTTTGGGTCATTTTTTTTTTACCCTTTTTTTTCACGAACAAGTCCCAAAAAAGTGCTCCAACTGCCCAGATGACCACTAGAGGGAATCAGGGATGACCTCCCCGGACTCCCCCAGTGGTCACTAACCCCCTCCCACCAAAAAAAAACCACTTTAAGAACTTTTTTTCCAGCCTGTATGCCAGCCTCAAATGCCATACCCACCTCCATGACAGTAGAATGTGTTCGATCCTGTCACAGCCTTTCCCTGGGTCAGATGTGGCTCTTGGGTGCAGTACAGGGTCACATCAGCATTATATTGTGGTGGGTGTAGGGTATTGGGCTCCGTGATTTCATTAGCTTGTGTTACAGTCTCACGATGTTGGTAGTTGGTAGGCTCTTCTCCCATGGTGCTTTTTCCCCTGCCTACTGGGTCAGAGTGTGCCCTGTTGTGTTTCCTGTTGTAGTCCATGCGGTAGTGGCCATTTTTGTAAGCCAGTTTTAGTTCCCTTTCCTGTGTTAGCCACATTACAGAACTTAGTTCTTCCCTTGAATGTGGCTGAAAGAGGGCATTGTATAGCATTCTGCCAGCTCTGACCTACTGCTCATCTCAGTACCAGGGAGACTCGTTGCCAGTGGGGCACAACCTCTGATCTGCAGTTAACTGTGAGTAAAGGCGGTTATTCCAATAAAGGACGTTTTCGGAGAGATTAGTCTTCAGGTGTCAACTGGTGTGCCAATGTTATATAGCAGCAACCAGTCCTAGAGGCCTGCGTGTATGCAGGTCCCTGGAGCACTTTTAGTGGGTACCGCAGTGCACTTCAGCCAGGTGGACCCAGGCCCATCCCCCCCTACCTGTAACACTTGTGCTGGTAAATGGGAGGCCTCCAAAACCCACTGTACCCACATGTAGGTGCCCTCCTCACCCCTAAGAGCTATGGTAGTGTTGTACATTTGTGGGTAGTGGGTTTTGGGGGAGGGGGTTGGGAGCTCAGCACCCGTGGTAAGGGAGCTATGCATGTGGGAGCTTTTTCTGAAGTCCACCGCACATACCTAGGGTGCCCAGTTGGTGTTCTTGGCATATCAGGAGGGCCAGTGTACTACCAATCCTGGCTCCTCCCACGACCAAATGGCTTGGATTAGGACTTTTTCAGCTGGGCATTTTTAGTTTCCATTATCGCAAAAAAAACCAAAAAACACCCAGCTCAAAAAGTTCCATTTTTTCAAAAATACGGTTCTGCCCGCCCCTTCACGGACCTGTTCTTGGAGATAAACGCCCATGGAGATAGGCGTTTCCGTTCGATTATGCCCCTCCACGTCAGCTAAACTTCCTCTTTGAACCTATTGTTGGAACCATCAGCCAATGAAATGGCTTTTAGCTGTAGATATCCCAGGTTACCTGATAATTATGCACACATCATTGCAGTCATGCCCTCCTCTCAGTGTACATGCTCAGAAAAAAAAAAAAAACTTTGAACCATTTAAAGATTTTAACAATTACACTATTTATTTTTTTTATTTCTCCCCAGTCTCACTTGTGCACCTCCCTCCAAACCTGTTCTCTTTAATTTGAATGTTGTTCACTTCAAGCTCACCCCGAATGAGAAGTTCTTCCCACACCAAAGACATATATAGCACTGGTTGTATTCTTGTAAGCAACTTCAGCATTGCTGCGCTGCCTCAGTGAGCATTGCTGCGTTGCCTTCACTTCCAGTTCACCAGGACAACTTGGGCAGGGGAGAGAGAGAAATCTCAACTTCAGGTAAAAGATTTTGCAAGTGAGCAGACCTCAGCTGGGGAGGCATGCATGCCTCCCCAAGCCTCCCATACCGGGCGCCCATGAAGAGGGGGCATGGGCCTGGGTCCGCCTGCCTGAAGTGCACTGCACCCACTAAAACTGCTCCAGGAACCTGTATACTGCTGTGATGGACCTGAGTATGACATCTGAGGCTGACAATCAATATTTTGAAAGATGTTTTTGAGGGTGGGAGGGGGTTAGTTACCGCTGGGGGAGTAAGGGGAGGTCATCCCCGATTCCCTCCGGTGGTCATCTGGTTAGTTCGGGTAACTTTTTGTGGCTTGTTCGTAAGAAAAACAGGACCAGATAAAGTCGTCCAAGTGCTCGTCAGGAACGCCCTTTATTTTTCCATTATGGGTCAAGGATGCCCATGTGTTAGGCACGCCCAAGTCCCGCCTTTGCTATGCCTCCAACATGCCTCCATGAACTTTCAATTATGATGATTTGGGCGACCCTATGAGAAGGACGCCCATCTTCCGATTTGTGTCGAAAGATGGGCGTCCTTCTCTTTCGAAAATAAGCCTGCTAGTTTTGGCACGTGAAATTGACATGCACCAGGACACTTTTTACCACGGCAGCAAAAAGGCCTTTTTAAAATAGGGCAGTAAATAACCATGCACAGTGGTGTGCTGGTAAATATTTAACAGGCTCTCTCCCCGGTCCACCTCTGCGCCCCCCTCATCCACATCTGCCCCCCTCATCCACATCTGCACCCCTCGTCCACCTCTGCACTACTACTACTACTACTACTTGACATTTCTAAAGCGCTACTAGGGTTACGCAGCACTGTACAATTTAACATAGAAGGACAGTACCTGCTCAAAGGAGCTTACAATCTAAAGGACAAATGTACAGTCAGTCAAATAGGGGCAGTCTAGATTTCCTGAAAGGTAATCTAATGCACCCCCCCCCCCCCCCATCCACCTTTGTGCCCCCCCCCCCCAAATTGCAGAGCTGGCTATAGCTGGGGAGAGAGCCTGGGGAGGGGGAGCAATGCATTACTCCAGGAAAAAAAAATTAAATGATCCCAGGTTCCAATCTAATTTATGTTTAATGTGGGATAAAATGCCATAAATAAGTAAATAAATATAAACTTGAGCACCTGATTCTCAAAGTGGACATATTCCAAACACTATAATGAAAATAAAATGATTTTTTCTACCTTTGTTATCTGGTGACTTTGCTTTTCTGATCATGCTGGCCCAGTATCCAATTCTGCTGCTATCTGTCCTCTTAACTCCGTTTCCAGGACTTCCTTTCCATTTATTTCTTTACTTTCCGCCTTTCTTCTTCATTTCTTGCCCTACATCCGTAAGTAAAAGCTGGGTCCTCCGCAGACTTGACTGTCCAGTGGATCCAGCTTTTGCCTATTTTCTTCATCATGTGCAGATTTTCTCCTCTCTTCCTTTTCCTTCATCTCATCTCCTTCCTCACTCTTCCCTCCCCTCCATCCATGTCCAGCATTTCTTCTCTCTCCCTTCCCTCTCCTCCATCCATGTCCAGCATTTCTTCTCTCTCCCTTCCCTCTCCTCCATCCATGTCCAGCAACCCTCCTCTCCCCTGTCATCCCCTCCATCCACCCATGTCCAGCAACTCTCCTCTCCTCTCCCCTGCCCTCCCTCCATCCATCCATATCAGCAATTCTCTTCTCTCCCCTTCCCCCCTCCAACCACTCATACCCAGTGATTCTCTTCTCTCCCCTGCCCCCCTCCAACCACCCATACCCAGCGATTCTCTTCTCTCCCCTGCCCCCCTCCAGCCACCCATACCCAGCGATTCTCTTCTCTCCCCTGCCCCCCTCCAGCCATCCATACCCAGCGATTCTCCTCTCTCCCCCCTGCCCCCTCCATCATCCATATCTAGCAGCTGTCCTCTCTCCCCTGCCCTCCCCTCCATGTCCAGCAATTTCTCCTCTCTCCCTGGGCCCTGCCTTCCCATCCATCTCCATCGATGGCTTTGATGCTCCTCTCTCCCCTGCCCTCCAGCTCCAATGTCCACCTGCCCGCCCTCTTCTCCACCCAACATCCCTTTTTTTGCTCCTGCCGCACTGGGAGGTTTAAATCGTTGATTTACCTCCGTCGCAGCAGCCGCAGTGAAAGCCCATCTCTAGCCTTCCCTTCATTTCCTGTCAGTGTCCCTCCCTCACGGAAAGAGGAAATGACATCAGAAGAAGGCGGGACACTGACAGGAACGAAGGGAAGGCTAGAGTCGAGCTTTCACTATGGCTGCTGCGATGAAGGTAAATCAACGATTTAAACCCCCCAGAGTGGCAGGAGTTGAGGTAACCATGGCTTGTGGCACCCTCCTGCCATGCTTACCTCACTTACCACCGGGTTGCGCCGCCCCTGGGAGCTGGCTCGCCTGCCAGAACAACCGGCTCAGCCCACCACTGACCGTGCATTAATATTAAAATTAGCGCTTGGCTATTTACTGTCTGAGCCCTTACTGCCACCTATTTAGTAGGCGGATAAGGGCTCACATGCTAACCCTGTGGTAATCAAGCAACATGCAGCAATGTGGTTGTGCTGCCGATTACGCAGGGAATGCCCCTGTGGTAGAAAATAGAAAATTATTTTCTACACACAGGAAACTACGTGCACCAACTTCGGAACTACAGTTGGGCTCTCGCTCTACCCTGTCAGTAGGGACAATTTGGTGCATGCTACCCATGCAGTAGCCATACTGTGCCTTTGTAAAAGCTCCGTAGTTATTTTCTAAAAATGATTGAAGGGTTCACATCATAAATCAGATAGTCATGGTACACAGATTTAATTTTGTACTTTTGTTGATTTAAAGGGAACTAATGCACTAGTCTAGAAATTATTCCCTTCACTCCAAACAAATGAAGCACCATCCAAGATATTCATTTTTAATCACAATTAAAAAGACAGATTAAAAAAAAATGAAAGCAGAATTCAAATTCAAATCATAAATGTTGGATGGAGTTCAGCTTCAAATAATTATTATTCAGCTCATGGCCAACAGAAAGTACTGCTAAAAGATGTTATTGATTTAGTAACACGCTTTTACCTATTTCTAAGGATTGTACCCAATATGAGCTTATTTTTTCTACAGGGCCCCTGTTGTCAGAGCTAGTACTGGAGATCACATTGGGGACATAAAGTGACTGCACATGGAGCAATACATTTACCATATTGCAACCCTTAGCCTTTAGCTTTTTCTTACCCTGTGACACATACCATCATTTTTTGATAAATATAAAAGAGCAAACATCAGAAGACTAAAAGCTTGCTATTTGCTTTTGTTTTCAAATGGGAAAGCTTTGTATTTCACTTGGCTTTTATGTTGTATAGGATGTTTCACACAGCTCTAGTTGAAGGTAATTACAATTCCTACAAGCATGTTCTTTCTCAGTCCTTAGGAAAAAGAACTTTGAAATGTAAAATTGTTGAGACTGACTGAAAGAAAACATTAGTACAAAAAAAGTTATTTAACCATTCAACTACTGAACTCCTATATGCTAAGAGAAAGACTGATACAAATTAAGGGGCCCTTTTACTAAGCTGCAGTAAGCACTAAAGTGTGTTTACTGCAGGTTAAAATCAATTACCGTAGGGCATGTTCAAGCACCCTGCGGTAGTTTTTGGATCAGCACTTGTTTCCCACGTGCTAAGAAATACTTTTAATTTTTTAACGCTGGTTGCATGCTTGGGAGAGGAGAGAAGGCATGCCCAGTTCAATTTGGTTAGTGCAGCTATATCACTGCGAATTAGCTGATTAGCACATGGATAGCGTGGGAGCCCTTACTGCCTAGAAAATGTGTCGGTAAGGGCTCCCACATAGAGGCCACTTTTACTAAACCGCACTAAAAGTGGCCTCAGTGCGTGGAAAACCCAGCACTAGTAATAGCGCAGGCCACATTTTAGTGCAGCTTAGTAAAAGGGCTTCTAAGACCCTTTATATGTTATACTAACTTGAGTATAATATAATATAATACACATTTAATAAATCAAACCCCATTATTCTTTATGGGGCTTAGTTACTAAATATTAGGGGTCCAATATTCAGCCAGCGGCAATCAGCATTTTGCTAACCACTACCAGCATTATCCCAAGAAATTCAATGCCAGACCATGTTCAGGATCCGGTATTGAATTTCCAGGTGTATGGCACCAGTAAAAACATAGCCTGTTAATGGGCCCATTTACAAAAGTGCCACAAGCCTACTGTGGGCTTGCCGCATGGCAATTTGGCACTACCACCAGGCTTCCAGGGGAGCCCAGTGGTGGTTCTGACCCCCATCATGTGTCATTCCTGCAGCTAGAAAATATTTTTGTATATTCTAGAACCAGGGGCATTCCTGGTGGTAAGCAGTGTCGCTCAGCTACTGTCAGGCCACTACTGGAGCCCTTACCACCTCCTAAATAGGATGTGATGCGGTGATCAGAATTGCACACAGTATTCAAGGTGCAGTCTCACAATGGAGCAATACAGTGGTATTATAACATTCTCATTTTTGTTTTCCATTCGTTTGCTAATAATTCATAACATTCTATTTGCTTTCTTAGCTGCCACTGCACACTGAGCAGAGGGTTTCAATGTATCATCAATAATGACACTTAGGTCTTTTTTCCTGTGCAGTGAGTCCTAATGTGGAACTTTGCATAAATAGTTTGGGTTCATGTTTTCCACATGCATCACTTTGCACTTGCTCACATTAAAGATCATAAGAATGGCCATACTGGGCCAGACCAATGGTTCACCTAGCCCAATACCCTCTTTCCAACAGTGACCAGGTCACAAGTACCTGGCAGAAAACCAATTAGTAGTAACATTCCATGCTACTAGTCCTGGGACAAGCAGTGTTTCACAATCCTCTTGTGATTTAACAACTTTGAATAATTTTGTGTCATCAGGGGAATCCCACTATCTACTCTTTTCCATTGAGAATACTGACCGTTTAACCCTACTCTCTGTTTTCTAACTTTTAACCAGTTTTTAATCCACAGTAGGACATTACCTTTTTATCCCATGACTTTCTATTTTCCTCAGGAGTCTTTCCTGAGGTACTTCGTCAAATGTCTTTTAAAAATCCAGATACACAATATCGACTGGCTCACCCTTATCCACATGTTTATTAATCCTTTCAAAGAAATGTAGTATATTGGTAAGAAAAGATTTCCCTTGACTAAATCCATGTTGACTTTGTCTCATTAATCTGTGTTTATGTATATGCTCTGTAATTTTGTTCTTTTTAATAGTCTCTACCATTTTGCCTGGCACTGATATCAGACTCACCAGTCTATAATTTTCTGGATCACATTTTTAAAAATTGGTGTTATATTGGCCACCCTCCAATCTTCTGGTACCATGCTTGATTTTAAAAATAAATTACATATTACTAACAATAGCTCTGCAAGTTCATTTTTTGGTTCTAACCATCCAGTCCAGGCAATTTGCTAGTCTTCAATTTGTTCCTAACAGCTTCCAGGTTTATAGAGATTTATTTCAGTTTCTCTGACTCATCAGCACTGAATACTATTTCTGAACCATGGAGGGGCATAATCGAAAGGGGCGCCCAAGTTTTCCTGAGGACATCCTCGCAGGACATTCCAGTGAAGGGGTATTATCGAAAAAAGATGGGCGTCCATCCTTCATTTCGATAATATGGTCAGTTCACCCAAACCTTCACATTTAGGTCATCCCTAGAGATGGTCGTCCTTAGACTTGGTCGTTTCTGATTTTTGGCGATAATGGAAACTAAGGACGCCCATCTCAGAAACAACCAAATCCAAGCCCTTTGATCATGGGAGGAGCCAGCATTCGTAGTGCACTGGTCCCCCTGACATGCCAGGACACCAACTGGGCACCCTAGGGGGCACTGCAGTGGACTTCAGAAAAAGCTCCCAGGTACATAGCTCTCTTATCTTGTGTGCTGAGCCCCCAACCCCCCGTCCAAAAAAAATTCACTACCCAGAATGGTACACCACTACCATAGCCCTTAGAGGTGAAGGGGGGTACCTAGATGTGGGTACAGTGGGTTTGTGGTGGGTTTTGGAGGGCTCAAATTTACCACCACAAGTGTAAAGGGGGGATGGGCCTGGGTCCGCCTGCCTGAAGTGCACTGCACCCACTAAAACTGCCCCAGGGACCTGCATACTGCTGCGATGGACTTGAGTATGACATTTGAGGCTGGCATAGAGGCTGGCACAAAATATTTTTAAAGTTCTTTTTTTTTTAAGGTGGGAGGGGGTTAGTGACCACTGGGGGAGTAAGGGGAGGTCATCCCCAATTCCCTCCGGTGGTCATCTGGTCAGTTCGGGCACCTTTTTGTGCCTTGGTTGTAAGAAAAGCTGGACCAGGTAAAGTCGTCCAAATGCTCGTCAGGGACACCTTTTTTTCCATTATGGGTCGAGGACGCCTATGTGTTAGGTATGCCCAAGTCCCGCCTTCGCTACGCCTCCAACACACCCCCATGAACTTTGGTCATCCCCGCAATTGAAAGCAGTTGGGGCTGCCCAAAATTGGCTTTCGATTATGCCGATTTGGACGACCCCCTGAGAAGGACACCCATCTTCCGATTTGTGTGATATTGCTCTGTGAAAACCGAAGCAAAAAATTCATTTAATCTCTGCACTATGGTCTTGTCTTCCCTGAGTACCCCTGTTACCCCTCAATCATCTAGCGGTCCATCTGATTTTATAAACAAATGTATAGTAGTCAGTACATCAACTAGAATGCAACTATTCTCAAGATTATTCTGTACATGTTATAACATGCTCTAGGTTGCATTCTAACTTTCTCCTTAGAACTTAAGCTTACTTTACAAAAGTCTTTTTAAATAAATTATTTGACTAAAGTTTCCTTTTTTATGGTATTTAATTACTGTGGTTTTAACTGTCAGTTTCCAGTTTCCATAAATACTTCATTACTAAGCATATTTGATAAACTTCAAACTCCAACAAGAAAATTGTTCTTAAAATTATAGATTTTCATTATTCTTCTTGATAAAATTGTGCAGCAGTAAATAGCTATTTTTCTACTTTTAAAGGGTGTTGACATAATCAACATATTTTGCTACAAAATGTATCCCCTTAATACTGTACACATCTACCTTACTGGTAAGGAATTAGCTGTTCTTAAAATATAAAGACCCCTTCCCATGATTTGTTTAATCTAAGACTGTATACAGTGTTTTAGCTGAAGTATAAAAGTTTACAAGCCATTACGCATCATTACCTCTCCATAATAAGATGATTCATTAAATGGCAGGAGGAGAATAGTTTTTCCAACAGTTAAAATCAATGCTTCGTGTGACAAGTCTCTATTTTACCCAAAGTATTATGTTATTGACTACTAAAACCTGAACCTTTTTTCCATCTAGTTATACAACAGTTATATTAAATACAAACTATAAACTTAACCCCCGGATTCTACATATGGCAACTAGAGTTTCTCACATGCATCAGCATGCGTAGCCAATTTGTGTGCAGAATTTAATTGGGTAACAAGCCAATCAGTGCTGATAATTGAATACTAACGAGCAATTATCAGTAGTGCTTGGGACTAATTAGGATTTATGCACATAGCTCACTAAACATATTCTATAAAGTCATGGATGTAAATCAGACTGCGTGGATCTCCAATGAGGGATGGCCATGCGAAGGGCATGGGCAGGTCATGGGCATTCTTTCAATTTGTGTGCAGCGTTAGTCATGTGCTTTTAAACCAGGTTTTAGTTGGCATAAATGGCTGCAATTAAATTTACATAAGTACATAAGTAATGCCATACTGGGAAAAGACCAAGGGTCCATTGAGCCCAACATCCTGTCCAAGACCATCGAGCCCAGCATCCTGTCCACGACAGCGGCCAATCCAGGCCAAGGGCACCTGGCAAGCTTCCCAACGTACAAACATTCTATACATGTTATTCCCGGAATTGTGGATTTTTCCCAAGTCCATTTAGTAGCGGTTTATGGACTTGTCCTTTAGGAAACCATCCAACCCCTTTTTAAACTCTGCTAAACTAACCGCCTTCACCACTTTCTCCGGCAATGAATTCCAGAGTTTAACTATACGTTGAGTGAAGAAAAAGTTTCTCCGATTTGTTTTAAATTTACTACACTGTAGTTTAATCGCATGCCCCCTAGTCCTAGTATTTTTGGAAAGCGTGAACAGACGCTTCACATCCACCTGTTCCACTCCACTCATTATTTTATATACCTCTATCATGTCTCCCCTCAGCCGTCTCTTCTCCAAGCTGAATAGCCCTAACCTCCTTAATCTTTCTTCATAGGGAAGTCGTCCCATCCCCGCTATCATTTTAGTCGCCCTTCGCTGCACCTTTTCCAATTCTACTATATCTTTCTTGAGATGCGGCGACCAGAATTGAACACAATACTCAAGGTGCGGTCGCACCATGGAGCGATACAACGGCGTTATAACATCCTCACACCTGTTTTCCATACCTTTCCTAATAATACCCAACATTCTATTCGCTTTCCTAGCCGCAGCAGCACACTGAGCAGAAGGTTTCAGTGTATTATCGACGACGACACCCAGATCCCTTTCTTGGTCCGTAACTCCTAACGTGGAACCTTGCATGACGTAGCTATAATTCGGGTTCTTTTTCCCACATGCATCACCTTGCACTTGCTCATATTAAACGTCATCTGCCATTTAGCCGCCCAGTCTCCTAGTCTCGTAAGGTCCTCTTGTAATTTTTCACAATCCTGTCGTGATTTAACAACTTTGAATAACTTTGTGTCCTCAGCAAATGTAATTACCTCGCTAGTTACTCCTATCTCCAAATCATTTATAAATATATTAAAAAGCAGCAGTCCTAGCAAAGACCCCTGAGGAACCCCACTAACTACCCTTCTCCATTGTGAATACCGCCCATTTAACCCCACTCTCTGTTTCCTATCGTTCAACCAGTTTTTAATCCACAATAGGACATTTCCTCCTATCCCATGACCCTCTAATTTCCTCTGTAGCCTTTCATGAGGTACTTTGTCAAACACCTTTTGAAAATCCAGATACACAATGAGGCATATTTTCAAAGCACTTTGGGAGGCTAAGTTCCATAGGTTTCTATGGAACTTTGGGAGGCTAAGTGCTTTGAAAATGAGCCTCATTATCAACCAGTTCCCCTTTGTCCACATGTTTGTTTACTCCTTCAAAGAATTGAAGTAAATTGGTCAGGCAAGATTTCCCCACACAAAAGCCGTGCTGACTTGGTCTCAGTAATTCTTGTCCTCAGATGTGCTTTGTAATTTTGTTTTTAATAATAGCCTCTACCATTTTCCCCGGCACCGACGTCAGACTCACCGGTCTATAATTTCCCGGATCTCCCCTGGAGACTTTTTAAAAAACCGGCCTTACATTGGCCACCCTCCAATCTTCCATTACCACCCTCGATTTTAAGGATAAGTTGCATATCACTAGCAGTAGCTCCGCAAGCTCATTTTTTAGTTCTATCAGTACTCTAGGATGAATACCCAGGAATGGGTGCTACACATGTTCTATAAACTGCGCCTAACTTTAGGCAATGCTTATAGAATAGCGCTAAGTGCATTTTTTGTGCCAATTTTTAGGTGCTATATATAGAATTACCCCCTTCTTGTGATGCTTCTGCTTCTACTCCAAGCCTATAGGTATGTGCCCCAGCCCTAATTTGGTGCTACAGGCATCTGGTGCCCTGTTGGCCAGTATTGTGTACTTTCACTGGGGACCAGGTCAGGGTAGATATGCTCATCATTGTCACTCTGGATACTGAAGTGACAGAGCTCAGTATTGAGGCATGATAGGCCAATGCCATAGGTACTGACTAATTGGCTGTGCTGTGCTGCACTGCACTGCGCTTTGGGTGGAAGACCAGTAAGGAAAGGCAGTCACAGTTTGGCAGAGTTCATGTGCCTTGACAGAAGGGGACAGCACTTATTCTTGAGCCAGACTCTAAGGCAGTAATGGCCCAAAAGAGAAAAAAGTTATTTCCTATTTTCTGAGTGAATTTGTGGTTTGTTTTATTGTATTATTTGGTTAACAGCAGGAAGTCAAACGGATTGGCCATAAATCTGACCACTTTTGAGGCCTACAGAAGTTTCTCTATTGGAAGGCTTGAACCTTTAAAAGTAGGACTGACTAAAACACCAATGGCATGCAGGAAATAAGGGGAACAAAAATATTAGGAATCAAGACCTTCCCACACCTTGCTGTCTATTTCTGATGGCTGACCAACGCTTACTTGGGAGTCAGCCTCCAAGGTTGCTATTGCTGCAGACCCCCATGCCATGTTGTGCTGGTTCCTGAAGTTGCCGAGCAACCATTTGGCCAAAGACCACCTGGTTCAGCATTGAAGGTTTTAGGCAGCAGCATGCTCATTCATCACATGGCCCCCACCCCTTCTTTTTTTCTGAGGATGGACTTTATTGGGGAAGTAAGCTTCCTTCATGTTTACTAATCCCCAGCATTGATAAGCTCCCATAACACAAGGGGTTTTTTTTCCACTAGTATGGATTTGTGGTTCATAATTAAAATGAACTGATTAGTATAGAAAACTATGATAATCAGCTCATTTAAATTTTATGCAGACTGCGCAACACAAAATTCCATGTTAATGCTTCCATTTACAAAAACTTGGGCTAACTTTAGTAATTTTTGTTAAATGTTTTCTGCTAAAAGCACATGTTAACAGACATTTATAATGGACATCATTGCTGTGCAATAATGATCTATTCATCCAAAGGAATTTACAGCAAGTTATCAGCGTAGACTATTGTTATTTTTTTTTTTACAACAAGGAAGGCAGAAAACTAGAAAGTGCAACACAAGCTCCAACTCAGGAAGTGTTGATCAAAATATATATTTTTGCAGCAGAGACCTGACATGGGGCCATGTTTTGGTAGGAAAAACTGCCTGCCTTTGATCCGAAAACGCTAACAAAAAGTCGCTACAAGTCATGCTATTTTAGCACAGGGTCTCATTGTATAAAATGGGACCCTGTGCTAAAATAGCATTACTTCTGATAAAATAACATGACTTAACAGTAGCCTTCATTTTATTTATTTATTTATTTATTACATTTGTATCCCACATTTTCCCACATAGCAGTAGGCTCAATATGGCTTACAGGTTCCGGAGAGGAGAGTACCAACTCCGGGAATATATACAGAGTGAAATATAGAGTAAAAGTAGGCGCAAGGAAGCTGATTAGGTTCCGGAAAAGAGAATACAACTCTGGGACGAATATATAGTAGCATATGGAGAGAAGTAATCCCAATGAGGCTGATAAGTCTCCGGGGATGGGACTACAGCTTCTAGTGAGCAATACAGAGTAGGATACAGAGTAGAAGTACACTTAATTATAAATGGAGTGATAAGATTCGTGCAGTTTGAAGTAATAGGATTGTGTGGGTAAGAATGAGTATTGTTCATTTCTTAGTTTGATAGATGTGATAGATTATTCATGAATTAGTTCTGGTCTGCTAAGTAGGCTTTCCAGAAGAGGTGAGTCTTGAGGTCTTTTCAGAATTTTAGATGGGTGTTCACAGATCTAATGTTTCTAGGTAATGCATTCCACAGCTGGGTGCAAATGTAGGAAAAGCTGGATGCATATGTTGATTTGTATTTCAGACCTTTGCAGTTTGAGTACTGCAGGTTTAGAAACATTATCGTTGATTCGATGGTGTTTCTAGTTGGTAAGTCGATATGTTCAGTCATGTAGGTTGGAGCCAGTCCATGGATTATTTTGTGGACCACATAGCAAATTTTGAAGGCTATTCGTTCCTGGATTGGTATCCAGTGCAGTATTTTGCGTAGGGGTTTAGCGCTTTCGAATCTTGTCTTTACGAAAATAAGCCTAACTGCTGTATTCTGCGTGGTCTGGAGTTTCCTTAAGCCTACTGAAGTTGTTCTGATTGGAAGGCTTGATCCTTTAAAAGTAGGACATTGAAAACTTCCCTCCTAAAATGCAGTCAGAATAACGTGTTAAAAATTCAAGCTAGCACATGTGTTTAACACAATATGGTAAATATACTCTATTGTGAAAAATAGTGACCTTTAAAAAATGATAGAAATAAAGAATAAATCACATGTGGCAAGGTCAATATAATTCTGAGACATCTGATTCTAAACAGCAAACTATATTTATACCCTAAAATGCCATTTCACAGGTTGAGAAACCACTGAATAGGCTTTGTCGGCATTACTGCACTGGGAGCTACTAGTGCAGCTTGATAAAAGAGGCCCTTTAGTTTTCATTTTCCCTTTAACTGCATTTTTGGAATTTCTTTATTAAATTTATTTTCCTTTGATCTCCCAAGTGAGATTTCCATTGATTGTTGAATGTTCAACAGAATGAGAGGGATAACATAGTTCTATTGTTAACTTTCTTTTTGGTTTTTATTTTATAGCCTTCTCCAGAGGCTTATTTTGTTGATTTAATCCCATCACCTACTTCCGCACACAAACATACATCTAAACACAAGCGCACACGCACACACACACACACAACTTCTTTTTGTGGACTTTTTTCTCAGTTTGTTTTTTTCTCCAATATAATTTTGAATTAATTAGAAATGCTATTTAGAAAATGCTATTTCACAAAATGAATTATAAGGTTATTGCTTATTAAGATACAAAATTAAAAACAATAAAGCTCACACTATAATACTAATTTCCCATTTTTGCAGTAGTTTCCATGATCTTCTATTAATATTTAAGTCCTGTGGAGAAATGATTCATTTAAGGACACTGAGGGGAATATTTATTAACATGTGCTAAGCAGTTAGAATGTGAATTAGCATGTGCTGCTGGCACATGAAAATAGAAGCCATTCCTGCACTGGCATGGGAGCATGCACTAATTCATGTGCTACTCACATATCATTTTATGGGTGCAGGAAATGAATGTGTTATGGGGGATGAATGTGTTATGAGGGATGGATGTGGACTGCCTGTTGCAGGTTGAACATGGCACTTTACCATGTGTTGTTAGTTGTGCTATGCAGTTACCCCCTGATTCCATACAAGTCACCAAAAACCTTGTGTGCAAATTTAGGCACGTTCCTGATTTGCACAAGCAATGTAATAGAATAATGAGCCAATTAGTGCCAATAATTTTTTTTTACATTTATACCCTATGCTTTCCCACTCGTGGTAGGCTCAATGTGGCAATGGAGGGTTAAGTGACTTGCCCAGAGTCACAAGGAGCTGCCTGTGCCTAAAGTGGGAATTGAACGCAGTTCCTCAGGACCAAAGTCCACCACCCTAACCACTAGGCCACTCCTCCACTCCAATTGCCTTTTAACAACTAATTATTGGCACTAATTAGATTTAGGGCCTCTTTTACTAAGCTGTGGCAAAAGGGGGATGGTGCTGGCATTGGCACGTGTTTTATACCCGTGCCATGGCCCCCTTTTACCACAGCTGGTAAAAGAGAAGTCTCGCTTTCCTACAGGAAATGGCCAGGTGGCAAGTAAAGCATTTGCTGCACGGCCTTTTCAGGGGAGAGTCCTTACCGCCACCCATTGAGGTGGCAGTAAGGGCTCCCGCAATTAACCCAGCAGTAACCAGGCAGCGTGCAGCACTGCTAAATTATCGCTGGGTACACTCTGGTGCTACAAAAATAAATAAAGTTTTGTAGAGCAGGAAATGACAGCATTCTAGGGGTGGGAAGTACCACCGGGCTGCTGCCCTTAATTGGGACCTATGCACATAGGTCCAAATCCTGATTTTATGAAGCTCAGATATGGACATCCTTATTGCAAGGGGGCATGGTCTGGGTGTATTTTGGGCTGGATTAGGAAAGGGCCAAAATATGGACATCCAACTCCAATTTCAGAAGGGGAAAGGATGTCTATATCCATCAAAATTGGTATTTAGACCAGGCACTCGGCATGTCTAGGTTACAGAAAGGTTCTCTGATTGAGCCCACTAGAAGGATTAAGGGAAGTCAATCCCTGAATCCCATGATGGTTGCTATGTCCCCCTCCCCCCCCAATAGGAAACTGGCAAGGGATACTGGGCTCTGTGACAGCTTCAGGAGTCATGGATGTTCATAGTACTAACTTTTTAATTAATTTCTTATATACCACCTGTAAACCCAAAGGCTATCGAAGTAGTATACATTCAGATTCAGGCACAGTAGACATTTTTCTGTCCCTGGAGGGCTCACAATGTTTTTAAAAAATCACAAAAAGCTACAGTGGAATATGAACCAGGGACCCCAGGTTCTTAGTCCACTGTTCTAACCATTAGACTACCCCTTCAATCTGCATGGATTTCTATGTGGCCATTTTATACTGTAATTCAACAATAACATCCATGAACCTTGTTTTGCCCCATTCATAGTTTGGATTTCTCAATTTGTAAAATGGATATTCATACTGGATATAACCACCACATGGACTTCCATTTCTCATGTATTTTAGAACAGATTGTATATAAGCATATCATGTTCTAAATTTCTAGCACCACTGGCGATATATCGATCAGGACATCTTTATTCTGAGTTGGATGTCTTTTCTAAAATGTCATTTCACATGGATAGTGCCACTAAATTTGAGCACCAAAATTTTGGCACAGAATGAAGATAAACATGCAAATATTTTTTAATGGGCCATTAACTAGCAATTCATTTATATTAATAATCAATTATTGCACTTAATTGGCAACTGTTGGAGTTTGCGTGCATATCTGCTTGCATGCTATTCTATAAGACTGGGTGCCTAAATCCCCTATTGTGCAACTCAAAAAGGAACATGGTCATGGGAGGGGCAGGGGCATTCTGAAAAGTTGCACATGGTTTTATAGAATAGCACTATTTCTATGCCCAAATTCAACTCAATTCAATTCAATTTAGGTCTTATATACTGCTAGTATCCCCTTATTAGGTTTTAGTGCAGTTTATAAAAATTAGACTAGCTTTAATCAGAGCATTGCATTAAGGATAGATTGATACAGATACAGAAATGAATGGGTACAGTGCAATGATGGGGACTTATGGAGTGGCATTTGGGAAAAAGAAGGTTTTTTTTTTACTGTTTTCTGAAGGTGATGTAGTTGCAATCTGTGCTGATGGCGATGGGTAGGGAGTTCCATAGGATGGTTACAGCCACAGGGAAGATCAAATTGAAAGTGTTCTGAGATCTGGTCCCCTTGTAAGGTCTAGGTGATAGGAGCAGTTGGGCACCCAATGAGTTGGGTGCTGGATTTTCAGGAAAGCTTTCCTGAAGATCAAAACTGCCAGATTTATACCAGGTTTTAGCTGGTGTTGATACCGGCACCCAACTGTGGGCACGAATATCAACTCTAGGTATTATTCTATAAAGGGTGCTCAACCCAGAACACTCTCTATAGAATAGTGGTTATCACTGCTTTTTATCTGGTGCCAGTGTTTTAGTGCCATTTATATTACCCCCCTCCCCCTTTTGTCTCTGAGAATGTGGTTAAAATCCTTAGATGCCAGTTTTGGTTTGTTTGCCCCAGTGCATGTGAAAGTAACACATAACAATACAACTAAGTCATATTCTGATCCTAAATTGTTGAAAAGTACTTGGAAGAGCAAGAATTCTTTGTGTATGGCAACAACATGACTTTCTAAGGCCCCCCTTTTACCAAGCTGTGGCAAAAGGGCTGGTCGCTTTCCTTCAGGAAATGGCAAGGCGGAAAGTAAAGCACTTGCCACATGGCCATTTCGGGGGGGAGCCGTTAGTGCCACCCATTGAGGTGGTGGTAAGGGCTCCCGTGCTAACCCGGTGGTAACCGGGCAGCACGTGGCACTGCCCAATTACCACCGGGTAGTATCCGGTGCTACAAATTGCGTACTGCCGGAAATGATGGAGCGGTAGGGTGGGAAGTACTGCTAGGTTGCTGCGTTAGCCCGGCGGTACTTCCCAAATAGCGAGCGGTAAGCCCGCATTGGGCTTACCGGCACTTGGTGAAAGGAGCCCTAAGTTAAAATTCCTTGATGTCTTATATGAGTGATCAGTGTTGTTCTCTGAAGCTATGGGGTCTTGTACTGCTGCCTGCTAGTTCTCCTATACTATTGTCCTCCTCAACCGCCTCCCCCCATTCTTTCCTCCAAGAGAAGGTGGTATTGGTAGGAGTGGTCTTTTTTTTTTTTGCACTGTTTGATATGGTTTGGATATAATGATTCAGCACAACACTACTGCATGTAGCATAGGAGCCAACTTTCAAAAATTATTCGGGGTGCTAAACCCAATGGAAAATGCCTCTCTCTGAACACAGTCAAGGAGTTTGTTCAATATTGGGGGTGCTCAAGCACCCACATCACACACAGAGTCGGCTCCTATGGCGTGTAGCATATCTGATGAATTCTGTTTTCAATGCTAGAGCACAGCTCATTTATTTATTTGTTGCATTTGTATCCCACATGTTCCCACCTCTTTGCAGGCTCAATGTTGCTAAGATGATATATTTAGTCTTTATGAAGTCTACTTTCTGGTTTTCCATTGAATGTGAAGGGGTTCAATATCCTATAAAATGTTTTAAAAATTGTATTTCAAGAAGCTTAATCCTTCTGTTGTATTTTTTACAAGAATCATATATTTCTGCTATTGAATCAAAGAAGATTAAAAAAGACAGTTTTAACTTTCCAGCTCAAGGCAAAAGGAATGATGTGATTATTTTAATAGCAGAGTCCCTTCGCTATTCTGTTGTTTCTCATGTTGCAGACTTGGAAGGTCATTGGCTTGTAACTGTGTGGCAAATGAGTCAGAAGAAATATTCTTTTATTAACATTTATGCTCCTAATACTGATCAATCTATCATTTTTCTTACATTGGCAACACATATTGCACTAATAGGTGCTGACTACTTCATTATGGGAGGAGATTTTAATTTTCCTTTGGATAGTATTTTAAATCAGAAATCAAAAGTTAAGGCTAGACCACTGAAAGCAAATTTGGCATTGAAAAATTACTTCAGTTCTGGAATTTTGTGGATACCCCGTGTATCACTCAATCCTAGTGATATAATCTATTCATTTTACTCTTCTCCTCACCATTCTTTCTCCCATTTGGATTATATCTTTAAATCCAATATTCTGGTTCCAAATATTATGCATGCTGCCATAGACCCTATTCATATCACAGATCATGTTTGTGCTACTCTTTATGTAGATAGTATAAACACATCTGCTGTTAGAAATTGAACTCGTTACTATTGCAAGATGATATATTTTGTCAAAAACTTAAATAGTGGACTGAAGAATATATTTATCACAATGACTTAGAGGAGACTGATTATAGAATCGTCTGGGATGTATATAAAGTGTATATAAGGGATGAAACCACATAATATAGTGCTTATAAAATAAATTGAGGAAAGAAGAATTAGATAAGATAGAGCATGAAATAAAATCTCTTGTTATACAATATCGGAGTGCATCTAGTACAGCATATCAATTTGCAAAAACAATTTTAAATGTAATCATCTATTGCATTTTCAAGCTGGTGTTATATGGAGGGGCATAATCGAAAGGGGCACCCAAGTTTTCCTGAGGGCGTCCTCACAGGACATCCTGGCAAAGGGGTGGGGAAACCCATATTATCGAAACAAGATGGGCGTCCATCCTTCATTTCGATAAGGGAATTGTGAGACTAAAAGATACAGCGAACCGCTATGTAGATAATGATGAAGAAAAAGCCAATTTACTAAATAGATACTTTTGTTCAGTTTTCACTGAAGAAAATCCTGGAGAAGGACCGCGAGGGACTGGCAAAAGTACACCTGAGAATGGAATGGATATAGCACTGTTCACGGAAGAGTGTGTATCAACAACTTGGAAAGCTAAAGGTGGACAAAGCCATGGGACCGGACGGGATCCACCCCAGAATATTGAGGGAGCTCAGACAGGTCCTGGCGGGTCCTCTTAAAGATTTGTTTAATAAATCCTTGGAGACTGGAGAGGTTCCGAGGGACTGGAGAACGGCGGAGGTGGTACCTCTTCACAAAACTGGTGATAGGGAAGAAGCTGGAAACTACAGGCCGGTAAGCCTCACTTCGGTTATTGGAAACGTAATGGAAGCCATGCTGAAGGAAAGGATAGTGAATTTCCTAGAAGCAAACAAGCTGCAAGATCTGAGACAACATGGTTTTACCAGAGGGAAATCGTGCCAAACAAATCTCATTGAATTCTTTGATTGGGTAACTGGAGAATTGAATCATCGACGTGCTATAGACGTAATCTACTTAGATTTTAGCAAAGCTTTTGACACGGTTCCTCACAGGAGGCTCTTAAATAAACTAGATGGGCTGAAGATAGGTCCCGAAGTGGTGAACTGGATTAGGAACTGGTTGATGGACAGACGACAGAGGGTCGTGGTAAATGGAGTTCGCTCGGAGGAGGGAAAGGTGAGTAGCGGAGTGCCTCAGGGATCGGTGCTAGGGCCGATTCTGTTCAATATATTTGTGAGGGACATTGCCGAAGGGTTAGAAGGTAAAGTTTGCCTATTTGCGGATGATACTAAGATTTGCAACAGAGTGGACGCCCGGGAGGGAGTGGAAAGCATGAAAAGGGATCTGAGGAAGCTAGAAGAATGGTCTGAGGTTTGGCAATTAAAATTCAATGCGAAGAAATGCAAAGTGATGCATTTAGGGAGTAGAAACCCACGAGAGACGTATGTGTTAGGCGGGGAGAGTCTGATAGGTACTGAGGGGGAGAGAGATCTTGGGGTGATAGTATCCGAGGATCTGAAGGCGACGAAACAGTGTGACAAGGCGGTGGCCGTAGCGAGAAGGTTGCTAGGCTGTATAGAGAGAGGTGTGATCAGCAGAAGAAAGGAAGTATTGATGCCCCTGTACAAGTCATTGGTGAGGCCCCACCTGGAGTATTGTGTTCAGTTTTGGAGGCCGTACCTTGCGAAGGATGTTAAAAAAATGGAAGCGGTGCAAAGAAAAGCTACGAGAATGGTATGGGATTTGCGTTCCAAGACGTATGACCAAAGACTTGCTGACCTGAACATGTATACCCTGGAGGAAAGGAGGAACAGGGGTGATATGATACAGACGTTCAAATACTTGAAAGGTATTAATCCGCAAGAAAATCTTTTCCGGAGATGGGAAGGCGGTAGAACGAGAGGACATGAAATGAGATTGAAGGGGGGCAGACTCAAAAAAGATGTCAGGAAGTATTTTTTCACGGAGAGGGTGGTGGATGCTTGGAATGCCCTCCCGCGGGAAGTGGTGGAGATGAAAACGGTAACGGAATTCAAACATGCGTGGGATATGCATAAAGGAATCCTGTGCAGCAGGAATGGATCCTCAGAAGCTTAGCTGAAATTGAGTGGCGGAGCAGGTGGGGGAAGAAGGGTTGGTGGTGGGAGGCTAGGATAGGGGAGGGCAGACTTATACGGTCTGTACCAGAGCCGGTGATGGGAGACGGGACTGGTGGTTGGGAGGCGGGAAATACTGCTGGGCAGACTTATACGGTCTGTGCCCTGAAAAAGACAGGTACAAATTCAAGATATGAGTTTATCTTGGGCAGACTAGATGGACCATGCAGGTCTTTTTCTGCCGTCATCTACTATGTTACTATGATAAAACGGTCAAGGACGCCCAAATTGCGAAATTTAGGTCGACCTTAGAGATGGTCGTTCTTATACATGGTCGTCCCCGATTTTCGGCGATAATGGAAACTGAGGACGCCCATCTCAGAAATGACCAAATCCAAAACCTTTGGTCATGGGAGGAGCCAGCATTCGTCTTGCACTGGTCCCCCAGACATGCCAAGACACCAACCGGGCATCCTAGGGGGCACTGCAGTGAACTTCAGAAATTGCTCCCAGGTACATAGCTCCCTTACCTTGTGTGCTGAGCCCCCCCCCCCCAAAAAAAAAAAAAACCCCACTCCTCACAACTGTACACCACTACCATAGCTCTTATGAGTGAATGGGGGCACCTACATGTGGGTACAGTGGGTTTCTGGTGAATTTTGAAGGGCTCACATTTACCACCACAATTGTAACAGGTAGGGGGGATGGGCCTGGGTCCACCTGCCTGAAGTGCACTGAACCCACTAAAATTGCTCCAGGGACCTGCATACTGCTGTCATGGAACTGGGTATGATATTTGAGGCTGGTAAAAAAACGTTTTGAGGGTGGGAGGGGGTTAGTGACCACTGGGGGAGTAAGGGGAGGTCATCCCTGATTCCCTCCTGTGGTCATCTGGTCATTTAAGGCACCTTTTTGTGGCTTGTTCGTAAGAAAAAAAGGACCAGGTAAAGTCATCCAAGTGTTCCTCAGGGACGCCCTTCTTTTTTCCATTATCGGCCGAGTACGCCCATGTGTTAGGCATGCCCCAGTCCTGCCTTTGCTACGCCTCTGACATGCCCCTGTGAACTTTGGTCATCCCCGCAATGGAAAGCAGTTGAGGATGCCCAAAATCGGCTTACGATTACGCTGATTTGGGCGACCCTGTGAGAAAGACACCCATCTTGCGTTTTGTGTCGCAAGATGGGCGCCCTTCTTGTTGAAAATAAGCCTGATTGTCAACTAAAGAATCAGCTTACTATTCTGGAATGAAAAAAAGCTGGTTGAGTCTTGGCCACTCATATTGAAGCAATATGCAAAGAAGGAAAAATTGGACAGAAAACAGAAGATAGGGTTAAATGACCTTTTTTCTCAATGGAGGAGGGTGAATATTGGAGTGCTGCAGGGATCTGTACTGGGACCAGTTCTATTTAACATATTTATAAATGATCTGGAAAATGGAACAATGAGTGAGGTGATTAAATTTGCAGATGACACAAAACTATTCAAAGTTGTCAAAACATGTGAATTGTGAAAAATTACAGGAAGACCTAAGGAAACTGGAAAACTGGGCATCCAAATGGCAGATGAAATTTAATGTGGACAAATGCAAAGTGATGCACATTGGGAAGAATAATCCAAATCATAGTTACCTGATGCTAGGGTCTGCCTTAGGAGTCAGCACTGAAGAAAAAGATCTAGGTGTCATTGTAGACAATATACTGAAATCTTCTGCTTAGTGTCTGGCAGTAGCCAAAAAAGCAAACAGGATGCTAAGAATTATTAGGAAAGGGATGCAAAATAAGACCAAGAATATGCCTCTGTATTGTTCCATGGTGCAACCTCATCTTGAGTATTGCATTCAATTCTGGTCACTGTATCTTAGAAAAGATAAAGCGGAATTAGAAAAGGTTCAAAGAAGGGCATCCAAAATTATAAAATGGATGGAACCTCTCCCATAAAAGGAAAGGCTAAAGAGATTAGGGCTCTTCAGCTTGGAGAAGAGATGGGGGTGGAGGGGGATATGAATGAAGTCTATAAAATCCTAAGTGGTGTAGTACAGGTAGAAGTGAATCAATTTTTCACTCTTTCAAAATGTACAAAGACCAGGGGAAACTCAATGAAATTATATGGAAATACTTTTAAAACAAATAGGAGGAAATATTTTGTCACTCAAAGAATAGTTAAGCTCTGGAATTCACTACCGGAGGATGTGGTAGCAGTGGTTAGTATATCTGGGTTAAAAGGGATTTGGACAAGTTCCTGGAGGAAAAGTCCATAGGGGCCCTTTTACTAAGGTGCACCGAAAAATGGGCTGCGCTAGTGTAGGCACGTGTTATTGGTGTTTTTTGTGTAGAAAACCTGATCTTAAACCGCATACTCTCACAACAGAAAATTGTTAAGGCAATTTCTTCTTTAAAACCAAGGAAAAAACTGGTGGGGATAGAGATGGCTTAACAGTGAACTTTTACCGACATTGCTCTTCATTTCTATCACCTCACTTATGTATTAATGCTCTAATTTCATTTAGAATCAACAAAGTTATAGTACTTTTGTTGAGACAAAAGTAGTGGTTTTAGAAAAAACATGCCAAGACACTTTACAATCTACAAATTATAGACCTATCTCTTAAAATATAATTGCAAGATATATGCTGAAGTTTTAGCAGAAAGACTATCTAAAATTATTAATTCACCCCTCTCAAAGAGGTTTTGCTAAAGGTAGACTTTCCAGCTTATTTTCAAAAGAGAAAAACGCCTATAGTGCGACCTAAATCGGGAGATAGACGTTTGTCTCGCAAAGGCGCCCAAATCGGTATATTCGAAAGCCGATTTTGGGCGTTTCCAACTGCACTCCGTCGCGGAAACGAATAAAGTTGACGGGGCGTGGTGGAGGCGGAACTGGGGCATGGTTATCAGCTGAGGAAAGATGGGCGTCTTTAGCTGATAATCGAAAAAAAAGGCGTTTTTACCGCGATTTTGGGTCACTTTTTTTGGACCCTTTTTTTTCACAAACAAGTCCCAAAAAAGTGCTCCAACTGCCCAGATGACCACTGGAGGGAATCGGGGATGACCTCCCCGGACTCCCCCAGTGGTCACTAACCCCCTCCCACCAAAAAAAACCCACTTTAAAAACTTTTTTCCAGCCTGTATGCCAGCCTCAAATGTCGTACCCACCTCCATGACAGCAGAATGTGTTCGATCCTGTCACAGCCTTTCCCTGGGTCAGATATGGCTCTCGGGTGCAGTACAGGGTCACATCAGCATTGCATTGTGGTGGGTGTAAGGTATTGGGCTCCATGATTTCATTAGCTTGTGTTACAGTCTCACGATGTTGGTAGTTGGTAGGCTCTTCTCCCATGGTGCTTTTCCCCCTGCCTACTGGGTCAGAGTGTGCCCTGTTGTGTTTCCTGTTGTAGTCCATGCGGTAGTGGCCATTTTTGTAAGCTAGTTTTAGTTCCCTTTCCTGTGTTAGCCAGGTTAGACAACTTAGTTCTTACCTTGAATGTGGCTGAAAGAGGGCATTGTACATCATTCTGCCAGCTCTGACCTACTGCTAATCTCAGTACCAGGGAGACTCGTTGCCAGTGGGGCATAACCTCTGATCTGCAGTTAACTGTGAGTAAAGGCGGTTATTCCAATAAAGGACGTTTTTGGAGAGATTAGTCTTCAGGTGTCAACTGGTGTGCCAATGTTATATAGCATCAACAAGTCCTAGAGGCCTGCGTGTATGCAGGTCCCTGGAGCACTTTTAGTGGGTACCGCAGTGCACTTCAGCCAGGTGGACCCAGGCCCACCCCCCCCCCCCCCACCTGCAACACTTGTGCTGGTAAATGGGAGGCCTCCAAAACCCACTGTATCCACATGTAGGTGCCCCCTTCACCCCTAAGAGCTATGGTAGTGTTGTACATTTGTGGGTAGTGGGTTTTGCGGGAGGGGGTTAGGCACTCAGCACCCGTGGTAAGGGAGCTATGCATGTGGGAGCTTTTTCTGAAGTCCACCGCACTGACCTAGGGTGCCCAGTTGGTGTCCTGGCATATCAGGGGGGCCAGTGTACTACCAATCCTGGCCCCTCCCACGACCAAATGGCTCGGATTAGGATGTTTTTGAGCTGGGCGTTTTTATTTCCATTATCGCTAAAAATAACAAACGCCCAGCTCAAAAATGTCCAGTTTTAAGAAAATACGGTTTGGCCCGCCCCTTCACGGACCCGTTCTCGGAGATAAACGCCCATGAAGATAGGCGTTTCCGTTCGATTATGCCCCTCTTTGTCATATTTTCCAAACTACTGAGCATCATGAGGACTCACTTTCTGTGAATGGGGATTTTTATTTTCTGCATTAAGATGGCTGCAGCAGGGTGATATGCTTACTAAAAGGATTAAAATTTTGTATTGGAATCCTACTACATAATTCTCCCTTTCTAGAGGCATAAGACAGGTGTGTTCCCTATCCCCTCTTATGTTTATTTTAGGATCGGAATCTTTCTCACATTGAGGGGCATTTTCGAAAGGTCATCCAAGTATGAATTAGGACGACCTCGCGAAGTCGGCCAAAATCAGATAGGTATAATCGAAAAATAGTATGGACGTCCTTACACATTCCATTATCGCAATGCAAAATGCCCAAATCAGGGATGCCCAAAGTATAATAAAAAAGACGCCCATCTTCCAGAACCGTGAAAGGACGTCCCTAAAACTCACTGTACTTGAATTTGTCATATTAACGTCCTTCGCCGGTTCTACAAGAAAGACGTCCTTATTACTATACTTTGGACTTCTTTGATGTACCTGGTTGTTCCGCAAGTACAATGCATATAGTTGCGGACATCCAGGTACGGGAAATATAAGGAACATTCATAAGTGTAAAGTACAGTAAGAAGGACGTGTTTCTCACAGAACTGCCTAAGGATGTCCCTCTTACAGGCCCTTCCCTTTATTTGGTCCAGTATGCCTCATTCGATCAGGCTGTGGCTATGTTGTGGCAGCTAGGCCCCAGTGCATTAATGGCGAAGGTGGATATAGATTCCATATTCTGTCTGTTACCAGTGCATCCAGAATCCATTTATTTGTTGGGATTTTGGTTTGTGGAGAGGTATTATTTTGACTCCTGTCTACTCGTGGGATGTTCCGTATCCTGTGCAAATTTCAAAGTGGTTTTGACGTTTGTGTATTAGGCAGTTGAGCAGGTTTCTGGCTGGGACACTACCGTTTATTATTTCGATTACTTTCTCTTGGGTGGTCCAGCTAGTGGTTCTCGAGGCACAGACTTGGTGGAGGCCTTGCACTGTGTTGCAGCTGCATTTGGAATCCCTCTTGTGGCCGACAAGACTGAGGGTCCTTGTTGCTGTTTAGGTTTTCTGGCTATTGAGTAATTGTTGGTCAAAGCTGTCATTGCAGGAAATTCAGTCTTATGTAGGGTGTTTTAATTTTGCAGCTCGAGTTATCCCCATGAGGAGGGTTTTTGCTCACCAGCTGGCGTTGCTGTCTCACAGATTGTGTAAGAAGCATATTCGGGTGTAGCTGACTCGGGGTGTCCAGAAGGATCTGGAGCTCTGGTGGTATTTTCGTGCTGGTTTTAATAGGGTGAGTGTTTGACAATCTGCAGCTGTAACCAATGGGGATTTGAACTTTTTATGGACACTTCTGGTGGTTTATTTTCGTGGAACATTCTATGCTCAGGCAGAACATGGTGTGCTCAGGCATGACCAATATCATGATGTGAGAGGGGATGGTGTAGGAATGTAGCCTTGGTGGAGCTGTTCCCAACCTAGGCTGAGTTGTGCATTGGGGGGAGTTGATTAGTGAACCAGGGTGTGGTTTTCCATTCTGATAACACGGCAGTGGTGTTGGCTCTGAATCACCAGACTGCATGTTGTCCCTTGATGGTGGAAGTTTTGCGCTGCATTGTGCTTTGCTGTTTACAGTGTAATATTACTTTTTCTGCTCATCATGTGCCTGGTATATGTAATCGCTTCACGGATGCTTTGTCTCATTTCCACTGGGCACATTTTTGAGCTTTGGCCCCAGAACCAGATGCTGCTCCAACACAGGGCTGCCGAGAAGGGAAACAGGGGGGACAAAATTCCCTGGGCCTGGCCTGCCAGGGGGAACCTGGTTCCGGCAAGCTTCCTCTTGCCTGCTTCTGGATCTGTCCCTCTCCTGGTCCTGTGTGTCAGGAGGACACGGATGACTGTATTAACATGATGACCCAGGTGACCTGGGTTATTGCATTAATACAATCATTCAGGTCCTGGTTGGCACACAGGAGCAATAGATGGCATACCGAGGGAGGAGCAGTCAGATACAGGAAGGTAAGGGGGTGGGCGGGGGCGGCAGCCCAAATGTGGGGGCTGGTCCGAGTGAGGGGGTGCAGTGGCCCAGGAAGGGGCGGGGTGGGGGCGGATGGCGGTCCTGCCCTGGGCCTGGCTGTGTCTCTTGGTGGCCCTGCTCCAATGGATCTGCCACCAGACATCTGGACTCATTTTCAGCAGTCTTTGGAGACCTATTGAACAGTGCATTGACACCTTGAAGGCTTATAAATGTGGCTGGGCATGCTTTATTCAGTTTCTGGCAACTTTGGGCACGAGTCACTTTTTCCCCTTGACTCTGTCTTGGATGATTGATTTCATTTTGTTTGCTCGTGTTCAGTGTTGGTCGTTGGGAGTTTTGCAACAGTCTTTGCCCAGTGTTACTGTCCAGCTTATAATCGAACGAGAATAACGCCCAAGTTCCGACCTAAATCGGGAGATGGGCGTTCTTCTCACAAAAACAAATAAAGCGGCATAATGGAAAGCCGAACTTTGGACGCTTTCAACTGCACTCCGTCGCGGATGCGGACAAAGTTGACGGGGGAGTGTCGGAGGCGTGGTGAAGGCGGAACTGGGGCGTGGTTATCACCCGAACAGAGATGGGCGCCCTTCGCCGATAATGGATGCGTTTGTAGCTAGAATTTAGGGCACTTTTCCTGGACCCTGTTTTTTGACGAATAAGGCCCCAAAAAGTGCCCTAAATGACCAGATGACCCCCAGAGGGAGTCGGGGATGACCTCCCCTGACTCCCCCAGTGGTCACTAACCCCCTCCCACCACAACAAATGATGTTTCACAACTTTTTACTTTCACCCTCAAATGTCATACCCTCCTCCCAAGCAGCAGTATGCAGGTCCCTGGAACAGTTGTTAGGGGGTGCAGTGGACGTCAGGCAGGTGGACCCAGGCCCATCCCCCCCCTACCTGTTACAATTGTGCTGCTTAATGCTACTAGTCGTCCAACCCCCCCAAACCCCCTGTACCCACATGTAGGTGCCCCCCTTCACCGCTTAGGGCTATAGTACTGGTGTAGACTTGTGGGCAGTGGGTTTTGAGGGGGATTTGGGGGGCTCAACACCCAAGGGAAGGGTGCTATGCACCTGGGAGCTCTTTTACCTTTTTTTTTGTTTTTGTAAAAGTGCCCCCTAGGGTGCCCGGTTGGTGTCCTGGCATGTGAGGGGGACCAGTGCACTATGAATCCTGGCCCCTCCCACGAACAAATGCCTTGCATTTATTCGTTTTTGAGCTGGGCGATTTCATTTTCCATTATCGGTGAAAAGCAAAAACGCCCAGCTCACACCTTGGCGAATAAAGCATGGGCGTCTATTTTTTTTAAAAAATACGGTTCACTCCGCCCCTTCACGGACCCGTTCTCGGAGATTAACGCCCATGGAGATAGGCGTTTCTGGTCGATTATGCCCCTCTGTGTGGTCTAAATGGTATGGGGGGAAATATCCTACGGCATCTTCTGTGGTACACCATCTTCTGTCTGGAATGTTTTCCCATTATCCATGATGTTCTTTTGCAGCTGCTAGAGGCATTGCCTGGGGTTTGTTTGTCCCTCTATGAAGCTGTTGTCTTTCATGTAGATTTTGTGGTGGCTTTCTTTGCAGCACTGCAACTAGGGGAATTGGTGATGCAAGGGACCAGGGCATTGGAGAAGAAGGGTTTATTGCTTCATGATGTTCACTTTGGGGATCATGGACTACATCTGGTGATCCGCAGCATAAAGACTAATCAAATGGGCAGGGGAGTGGGGTGTTCTTGTGGAGTTCTCCAGCGTTGCAGTCTTGCCCAGTGCAGTGTGCTGCAGATTATATATGCCTGTATTCAGCTGAGGGACTATACTGGGTAGTGCGTTGTAATGGCTTTCAGCTAACTCATGACCAATTTGCCGGAGTGTTGAAGTAGGCATTGTGGGTCATTGGGAAGAATCTGACGTTGTATGGTATCCACTCCTTTTGAATTGATCACTGCCATGGGATGGAGCAAGACCCTGCGGCACCATGGGCCATGTAGGGGATGGGATAAGTGGAAAGGTATGTACAAGGACTTGGTGAACAGATATTTTGGCACCGAATGGCTGTTGTTGGGAGGGAACTTTCAATTTTGTATGTTTTTTATTACATGGTTTAAGTTGTTAATAAAGCTGCAGTTATTTTCATGCTCAATATGTTAAAGTAAAGCTACTGTTGTGTTTTAATTGGAGGTGTTAGCATAGGCGCCCCGTATAAGAGGCTTGGGGAGGCTAAGCCTCCCCAGCCCAATGGTCGACTTCCGGGTGTTGTGCCCGCCCTACCCACTCCCCTCGCGCGTGCGGTTTAATTGTTTTAGTTCCGTGGCAGCGACGTCGCTTCCACGGAGAATACGGAGGTGAGCTCCGCCCTCTTGGCAGCGACGCGATGTCATTGACGTCGCTATGGAGGTAAGCTCCGCCCCCTTTAGCCTCCCCAAAACAGTTGGCTACTGACCGTCTATGGGTTTTAGTGTATGTAATGCTGAAAGGGAGGATGTGAGTGCCAATGTTATGTGTAGTATACATTTTTTTTCTATGTGGTAACTGTATGGGAAGATGCTGGGCATGAACCCAACAATTACTGCACAGGCTTTGCAATTATGACACCTTAATTTTTGCCACTAACGCATTACAACTGCAAAGTTTTACCACACTTTAGTAAAAAGGCAGCTAAAATTATCAAGGTGTACACAATAATAACATGCTAGCAGTTTCAGTGAATAGTCCCCACTGTTTAACCTTGATGCAAGCCTTTACAATTTATAACTCCAGTACTATTTATATTCATCAACCCACAATTTTCAACAACACTTTAAAATGAATATCTATTAAATATTGAGTAACTAAGATTTAGAAATGTGAATCAACCAGAGATTGTTAATAATTTTAACCATGATAATGTTTAGAGTTTATTGCTTGATAACTTGCAGATAGAAGGAAGAAAGGGAAAAGATTATAGTTCAGATAAGATTGAGACAGCACAGAACACAGGTACAACTAGGCAGACTGAATGGGGCACATGGTCTTTATCTGCCTGCACCTTCTATGTTTCCATGTGAATAGTTACAATTAAATGTATCTAACATGCAGCTTGGCAACTGTGAAACTAAATAATTAAATATAAATTAACTTAACACAGGCTAAATAGTATTTCACAGACTATTGCTATTTAATTTGCTAGAAATAGTTAATTCTTCATAAACCATTTAAAAACATAATTAAGACATCTCTTAAAGTGGTACTCAGTGGTCTGGAATAGAATCATTTTGTTAAATGTTTTTGATTCTCAGTCCAATATCTGATCTTCCACTACATGAGAAATGGACAATACAATCTTCAAAAACCAGGATACATTTGGGTCATTCCAGCTATTTGGAAGCCAGAGAGATAAAGAAATATGATAGGGTCAGAGAAATATTCGACACGTTATCCTGAAATTGGAAAATGGCTCTCCAGATTAAAAAGTTGTTAATAGATACTTATTATGTGGAATATTATGCAAACCTATTTCTGATGCACTGAATTCATTACCTGTCTCATGAAAATATACATGTATTTTTAAAGATTTGGGTACAGTAGAGGGGATACTATCTACTGGTGGTTTATGGCTTCACGCCTTACGAGGCAGAATTTTATCCAACACTGTGATCTTATAGAACATCTCTGATGTGATTGTCACATGCGATATAAACTTAGTCATGGACCCTAGTCAGGACTATTCCCAAAGATGTCAGGTAGGGGGGGTCTAGGACACCAGGAGAGGGGGTCCTCTCTAATTTTGCACGTGCATTGGATATGGTGGATCCATGGCGCCTTCTCCACCCGTCTGAAACGGATTATACGTATCTCTCCCTGGTTCACAGAACTCTGTCTTGTGTAGACTACAACTTGGTTAGTTGAGCAACGTTTCCCTCAATTCAGCAGGTGGAGGTGGGTCTGGGAGAAATCTTAGATCACACACCCATATGGGTGGATTTAGAGGCCTCAATGCACTGTAGATCTAATGGATGATGATGTTTCCCTGTTTACCTTGCCCACAATAATGAGTTTCTAACATACTTACATGAATGTTGGGGACTCTACGCAACTCATAATTTGCAGTATGAATCCCAGCCAGCCCTTTTATGGCATGCTGCTAAAGAGGTATTAAGAGGCAACATACTGGCCTTCGTTAGTCAAAGAAATAAGAGAACAGCAGCTGGAATTATTCAATTGGAAAAACAATTGAAAAGGGCCAAGCAGAGATATGTTCACAATCCCACATGCCACAATCAGGAAGCGCTCCTAAAACTCCAGGTTTCTCTCTTAATACCCTAATCCATGAGCACACTACTTGTAGTCTTATTTATAGGAAGAACAAATTTTACAGACATGGAATTAAACCATGACATCTATCAGCACATGTAGTAAGGGTTTGGGGGGAACTCAGATGGTGCCTTCCCTCAAAGATCATAATGGAGACATCACTTCTCGCAGTGATCATATTACCCAAATATTTGCAGAGCAATTGCAATCCCTGTATGCTGAGGAGCCAACAGTCTCCTCTGAGGCTTTTCAGTCTTTTTTAAGTAGAGAAAATCTCCCCCATTTGTCACCAATAGCTGTAACCACCTTAAATAAGCCACTCCAGGGTAAAGAGACACAGCAAGCCATTTGGTCACTAAAACCATACTCAGCCCCTGGTATAGACAGGTATTCAGGGGAATTTTATAAAGCACTTTGAGTGCCCCTAATAAAACCATTAGCAGATTAAGGAAATGATGAAGAATAGGGCATTTCCACCTCATGAGAATACCACATTAATCACCTTAATTCCCAAACACAAGCCTAAGGAACTAGCGGATTCCTATCGACCCATTTCACTTTTTAATGTAGATATTAAGATATTATCAAAACTTTTAGCTAATAGATTGGCAGAGTTTTTACCAACCTTGGGGCCCTGTTTACTAAGCCAAGCTGTATGCCCACAAACGTTTTAGCATGCGCTAATAATAGAGACACCCATAATATTCAATTTAATTCAATTCTTTGAAGGAGTAAACAAACATGTGGACAAAGGGGAGCCGGTTGATATTGTGTATCTGGATTTTCAAAAGGCGTTTGACAAGGTACCTCATGAAAGGCTACAGAGGAAATTGGAGGGTCATGGGATAGGAGGAAAAGTCCTATTGTGGATTAAAAACTGGTTGAAGGATAGGAAACAGAGAGTGGGGTTAAATGGGCAGTATTCAGAATGGAGAAGGGTAGTTAGTGGGGTTCCTCAGGGGTCTGTGCTAGGACCACTGCTTTTTAATATATTTATAAATGATTTAGAGATGTGAGTAACTAGCGAGGTAATTAAATTTGCTGATGACACAAAGTTATTCAAAGTCGTTAACTCGCGACAGGATTGTGAACAATTACAGAAGGACCTTACGAGACTGGGAGACTGGGCGGCTAAATGGCAGATGACATTTAATGTGAGCAAATGCAAGGTGATGCATGTGGGAAAAAAGAACCCAAATTATAGCTACGTCGTGCAAGGTTCCGCGTTAGGAGTTATGGGACCAAGAAAGGGATCTGGGTGTCGTTGTCGATAATACACTGAAACCTTCTACTCAGTGTGCTGCTGTGGCTCGGAAAGCGAATAGAATGTTGGGTATTATTAGGAAAAGTATGGAAAACAGGTGTGAGGATGTTATAATGCCGTTATATCGCTCCATGGTGCGACCGCACCTTGAGTATTGTGTTCAATTCTGGTCGCCGCACCTCAAGAAAGATATAGTGGAATTGGAAAAGATGCAGCGAAGGGTGACTAAAATGATAGCGGGGATGGGATGACTTCCCTATGAAGAAAGACTAAGGAGGCTAGGTCTTTTCAGCTTGGAGAAAAGACAGCTGAGGGGAGACATGATAGAGGTATATAAAATAATGAGTGGAGTGGAACAGGTGGATGTGAAGCGTCTGTTCACGCTTTCCAAAAATACTAGGACTAGGGGGCATGCGATGAAAACAAATCGGAGGAAAGTTTTCTTCACTCAACGTGTAATTAAACTCTGGAATTCATTGCCGGAGAATGTGCTGAAGGCGGTTAGCTTGGCAGAGTTTAAAAAGGGGTTAGACGGTTTCCTAAAGGACAAGTCCATAAGCCGCTACTAAATGGACTTAGGAAAAATCCACAATTCCGGGAATAACATGTATAGAATGTTTGTACGTTTGGGAAGCTTGCCAGGTGCCCTTGGCCTGGATTGGCCGCTGTCGTGAACAGGATGCTGGGCTCAATGGACCCTTGGTCTTTTCCCAGTGAGGCATTACTTATGTACTTATGTACTTATATTCCTATGAGTGTCTCTATCATTAATGCATGCTAATTTTTAGTGCAAGCTAAAAGGTTTGCACGCCTACAGCATGGCTTATTAAACAGAGCCATCCTGTTTATTTTCGAAGGAGGTGGCCGGCCATCTCCTGAACCCGGCCAAATCGGTATAATTAAGAAGCTGATTTTGGCCAGCTTCAACTGCTTTCCGTCGCAGAGCCGGCCAAAGTTAAAGGGGGCGTTTCAGCAGGGTATGGAAGGCAGGACAGGGGCGTGGATATGAGATGGCTGGCTTCGGACGATAATGGAAAAAAGAAGGCCGGCTCTGACGAGTACTTGGCCGGCTTCACTTGGTCCATTTATTTTTAGGACCAAGCCTCCAAAAAGTGCCCCAAATGACCAGAGGACCACCGGAGGGAATCGGGGATCACCTCCCCTTACTCCCCCCAGTGGTCACCAACCCCCTCCCACTCAAAAAAAAATTAAAAAATATTTTTTGTCAGCCTCTATGCCAGCCTGAAATGTCATACCCAGCTCCATCAAAAATAGAACCAAGACAATATGCTGCTCATAAAACACATCTGTTAGTACTGTCAACCCAAGCAATGAACTCAAAATATGTCTCTGTTGGCACAATATTGTTTTCAAGGATTTTTACTTGTTGTTATTATTTCATAATTCTCAATTTTCAATTGAAATTTTTTAAGTGTGCCCTCAGTATTAACCACTGTTTTTTAGGCAATACTGTTTATTTGCCACGTGGCATAGCACCTCTTTCATCAGGCTACTCTCCTAAAGGGGGGGCTCAGCACACACGGTAAGGAAGGTATGCACCTGGGAGCAATTTTTGAAGTCCACTGCAGTGCCCCCTAGTGTGCCCGGTTGGTGTCCTGGCATGTGAGGGGGACCAGTGCACTACAAATGCTGGCTCCTCCCATGACCAAATGCCTTGGATTTGGCTGGGTTTGAAATGGCCGCCATTAGTTTCCATTATCGGCAAAAACCAATGGCGGCGTTAGAGATCTTTCATTTCGATAATACAGTTGGAGCCGGCCAGATCTCAACATTTGGGCTGGCCGGCCCCAACTGTATTATCGAAACGAAAGATGGCCGGCCATCTTGTTTCGATAATACGGGTGGGTATGCCGCTTTCCGGGGCCAGACCTGTGTCTCAGATGATTCAAATCATCTTTAAGATCCTCATAAGAGGCTATAATGTCCTCTAAACTCAACTTGTACCATTTTACCACTTTCTGCTTTGTCAGACCTACATAGGCACGAAACATGCTGCCTGAATTCCCTTCTTGGTTTTGGATGATAATGGGCCTTTTCCACTTCCTGGCACTATATTCAGCTTAATCCTCTAGTGTCCACTATCCCTCAGCATACAGCATCATATTCTAGTGAAATATCTGCCATATGGGTGTATATTTAAGGTGAAGGAGGCAGGAGGTATGCCTTGTATAAGTATGATCAGGTGTATGGGCATTAAATAACATGTATATCAATGCTAGCATATTATCTCCTCACTATAAAGCACCCACATTTCTCCAAATCTGGTTTTCTATAGGGCTCATTTTCAAAAGAGAAAAACATCCAAAAAGTGTCAAAGTACCACTTGGACGGATTTCTTTTATAAACGTCTAAATCAGTATTTTCAAAACCTGTTTTGCAGACTTCTATTTATGCATTTCATCTGCAGTTTGCCCAAATCACAAAGGGGCATGTTGTAGCATTTCAAAGGTGGGATTAGTGTGGGCTGAGGGCAGTGGTATACACCAAATTGTTTTAACCACCCTTAGGTTTTGCCTTTGAGTTTAACAAGCAATACCATGTGCATGAAAGGTCTAGATAAATGTTAACATAGCAGGCAGCCAATAGATTTAATTTCCACTGAAAATAATGAACTTTGTATGAACATAAATGTCATTCAGCTCCAACTGTTCTACTGGTGCTTTCCCTTAGCCATCATTATTCCTGGGACTCATCTATATACAAACACACAGCCGGGAGACAAAGATTAATCCCCACCCCCAATCCAAAAAAGCATGCATTTTACAACCAAACAGAATTGAAGAAGAAATTAATATAAACCACAGAACTGGAAAATAGTGGCACATTTAGACTGACTCTGGACTTCTGTATGAAGGTAGTTATGCCCTCATTATTCAATCTCTCTCTCTCTCTCTCTTTTAAATAGTAGTAGTAGTAAACAATATTAAGTGCATTTCTATAATAATATACCACTTCATGCCAACAAAACAAAAGGAGCAAGTTTCCACAAACCATCTTTCTCTTTTGAACTAGGCACAGGAAAAAAATAAGATTGTAAATACTCCCTGGTTTCAACCTAATTCATGTTAAATGTGGGACATAAATGTCATAAATATGTAAGTAAGTAAATAAATAAATAGAAACTCTGAATGTTGAACACCTGATTCTCATAACATGATGTCTGTTTTAGTAGCCCTTTGCCAGAAGAAAAAAAAATCCCTGCATAAATAACACACGCTAGTGTCCCTATAACCAACAACTGATTACAATTTATAACAAATTACTACTCTACCTATGAAAAGTTATTCCATTATTATACTTCCTCTGTGTACATCCTGTATGCTGCACAAGTCGGCATACTTGAAAGCATAAGTGAGATTAAATAAAAATTCTGCCAACAATAAAGAACGACAATGTAGATGCAGCAGCTTATAAGTTTGCTTGCTTTGATTTGAGTTTACAGCAAAGACAGTTGCACGGGGAAGGGAAAACAGATATTAACCTAATTAGCTTCAACTTTTTGACTCTTGGTCTCAATCAAACCTTCTTGCCTAGAGCTAACACAGATTCATCCTCCCCTCCCCCCCCCCCCCCCCCCCCCCCCCGTCCATTCATGCATACCTCTCTGAGCTTTCCATCTCAGATGATCCATTCATCTCATCGGCTGTCCTTCAAACCTCACTACTCTTCTTGTAACTCTAGTGGTAACATGCTGCCAGACTGACCTGGAGCCTTTTCTCTGCCATATCCTGCCTCGCTGATGCAACATTCTGCTTATGCATGGGCGGGATCTGGCAAAAAAAGGTTCCAGGTTGGCCAGGCAGCATGTTACCACTAGCGTTGCTGGAAGCAAGGAGGTTTGATGTTCTCAATCTAATCTCCTTGGCTGGAAGTGTAGTGGCTGGCTGCCTGGATCCATTCAACAACCAGCTCATAAAATTCAGCAACATTTAACAACCAGCTCTTGCAAGCTGGTACGAGCTGGCACCAACATACTACTGGCTCAGGGCATGCCTAGCACTTGTATGTTTTAGAGCCATAGTAGAGCAAAATGAAAACATCTAGGGCAAAAACTTCAATATTTTGGTCCAGACCTTTTTTTTAGAACAAACAAGGCACAAAAAGGTGCCCTAAATTACCAGATGACCAATGGAAGGAATCAGGGATGACCCCCCTTACTCTCCCAGTGGTCACTGGCCCCTTCCCACCAAAAATGTTAATTAAAAATAGTACTCACCAGCCTCTATGACAGCTTCAGATGGTATAGCCAGGTCCATTAGAGCAGTATGCAGGTCCCCGGAGTAGTGTAGTAGTGGGTGCAATGCACTGTAGACAGGTGGACCCAGGCCCATGCCTCCCCTTACCTGTTATACGTGTGGTGGAAACTGTGAGCCCTCTAAATCTCACTAGAAACCCTCTATAATAGCCCCCATCATCCGTAAGGTCTATTGTAGAGGCGCACAGTTGGGGATAATCGGTTTTGGGTGTGTTTTGGAGGGCTCAGCAGATAAGATAAGGGAGCAACAGTAAGATGTGTACCTGGGAGCATTTATATCAAGTCCACAGCAGTGCCCGCTGGGGTGCCCCATTGCTCTCCTAGGATGTCTAGGGGACCAGTCTGCTAAAAATGCTGACCCCTTCTACATCCCAATGGCTTGATTTTCTACGATTTTCATTTGTGTGTGGGGTTGTTGTTTTTTTTTTTTTTTAAATGGCCTGAAAAGATAAATGCACAGAGCACAAAACCTTGTTACAAACAGCATTTTCAGAAAAAAAGAATGATAATTGCTTTTTCAAAAATGGTAACATTTGCTATTTGGATTTGGGACATTTAGTGCAAAACATCCAATGTCCAACTTAGACATCATATCTAAAAATGCCCCTCTTTGTCTCTAAAGGTATAAGTAAAATTTCTGTGTGAAACTACAGGCAATTTTTTCCACAAACACAGTGCTATTACTATCATATTTTCCTTCAGCCACTCGTTATACTCATCTTCACCTTATTTTCCTAACTGCTTACGATTTTTAGCACAGCAATTGATAGCAACCATTCTGTGTATGGAACGTCTAATGCAAGCAGATGAAAGATTGCCTTAGACTTAACGCAGCTATGTTAGGCTTGCCACTGCTTTCCAAACAGGCCTGTTGATATGTTTGAATCTAGCTTTGTAAATTTGAATAATGCAGATTACATATAGTACCTAATAAAAAGATATTTAGCATATCATGTTAGATGCCTTTTGACACATGAGAAATGAGTTATCGTAGCATAATAAGATCATACACATGCTGTAGTAATTTTCACATAAAACATTGCTAAACAATTAAATTAACTTGTCAGCAGTCACTGTTTTACCTCTGATTAATGAAAGCAACATAACTGGAGCAGAATTGTATTAAGGCAAATACAATTTGTATTTTCTCCTACTGACATGAAATGATGTTACTGAGTTTTCATTTTCTTTGGTATAATAGAACAAATATATATTTTAAATCTTTAGCTATTAATTTGGGGGTTCGTGTTTTTAATTGCATTCTAAATTTGCTTATAATATCTCCAAGATTGATAACCACTAGTATATTAATTTTCAAATGCAATAAACTACTTCTAATATAATTGTAATTAAGCCTGAAAGCAAATAAAAAGTAGAGACAATGAATAGAATAGTTAATTTAGCATAGATACATGCATTTGGCTTGGCCATTAAGATTCAAGTGAACTAGCAAAAAAAGCAGACAAAAATATATTGTTCTACCATAGTCATGGACTAATTTAAACACATCAAGCAAAAATGCCTTAGTAAATCAGGCCCTCTGAATTAAATTTTATTTCATTATTTTTATTTTCTATTGTGCCCTTTAGTCCTAATTGAACAATGAGTAGTGTGAAATCATTCAGGGCCCCTTTTACTAAATGGCGGTAAGCCCAACTCAGGCTTACCGATCGTTAAACAAGAAGTACTGCCGGGCTACCACAGCAGCCCGGTGGTACCTCCCACCCCTAGCGCACCATCATATCTGGTGCTACAAAAATATCTGGCAGTAATTAGGCAGTGCCGCGTGCTGCCTGGTTACTGCCGGGTTAGCGCAGGAGCCCTTACCGCCACCTCAAATGGTCACATGGCAAGTGCTTTACTTGCCACATGGCCATTTTCTGAAGGAAAGAGAGACTTCCCTTTTACCTGCTGCGGTAAAAGGGGGCCTCGGCACACGTAAAAAAGGACTCACCGATGCCAGTGCAGGCCCTCTTTTGCCGCACCTTGGTAAAGGGGACCCTCATTAGGAACAGTACAATTTGTTAGCAGAATTGGAGGGGCATTTTCGAAAGGATGTCCGAGTCAGAATTGGGACGTCCTTCTCATAAGGTCTAAAAAAAAAAAAAAGTCCATCTCACAGCCATTTTTGAACTGGAAATGCATCAGGGTTTCCTGTTTGAAAGTATGTGAAAATGTCCAAAATGAACAGCCATTTTACAAGCTGAAACATTCAGATTATGAACATCAAAAAAAACAGGCACACGTACAGCTGTCTGGCAGCAGTTTTACCAAAATGGCTACACAGACATCCTTACTGAGAGAGGTGAAGCCTATTGGTTAGTGCTGTGGACTGTAAACCAGGGCAACCAGGTTCATAATCCTCTACAACTCTTTTATTTTAAATGCTGAGCCTTCCAGGAACATGTAAATAACTATTGTACCTGACTATACACCACCTCAATAGCCTTCAGGATGGCAGGTGTCAAATATTTAAGTACAGTAGGTATATGTCTGTTTCTGGAGGGCTCCCAATTTAAAGGGAAAAAGAGAGAGAGAGAGAGCTGAAGTGTGAATTGAACTTGTGTTCCCTGGTTCACAGTCTACTGCACTGACAACTAGGCAGCTCCTCAGACCAGCTTTCTGTTTTGATCAGAATGCCATAATACCTGATGCTGTCAGACAGCCTGATATGTCTTTCCAGTTCCACTTTCAGGGTAGAGAGAGGGGGCAGCAACCACTGGGGGATTCATAGTCCCACCCAAGACATGCTCACAACACACCACCTTGCTATTTGGAATGGAAGAACAGTGATGTAGGACGTCCAAATTTTACCATTCCAAAATCTCTATTTGGACATTTTTTTTTTGCCATTTTGAGACATCTATAAACTTTGAAAATGAGCCTCATAGTTGCAAATTAGAAGACATCACACTTTAGAACAGGGGCAAGCAGCCTGAGTTAAAGCCTCTGCAATTCCATTACTAGGCAGACTTCTACGGTCTGTGTCCTGAAAATAGCAAGGACAAATCAAGATCAAATATACATATGTAGTATCACATCATACCTTATTCTATGAGTTTATCTTGTTGGGCAGACTGGATGAACCATACAGGTCTTTATCTGCCGTCATCTACTATGTCATTATGATGCTATATTTATGAATTGATTGGGCTCCCTAAATTAGGTTCCATCTCATTTGCATGTATAAGTACACATACGCAAACACAGCAAGGTTATCATGGATTCTGAGCCTGGTGTCATGCTCTTGCCAGCCAACCAGATCTTAGCTGTCTTTCAAGTAGCAGGCACTCACACAGCCAGTCATCAGCTCAAAGGCCAAGGAATGGCTTTCTTCAAAGTATACTCTCATATACACACAGACACAGAGAGGCTGGCACCACACTACACTACACTACACACAAAGATATCTTATATCCAGGCACACCCAAAAAACACATACCACACTCAGATAAATTCAGATACACTCCACCTCCATGCATGGCGAAAAGAAGTCTACAGCTTAAAATTCTGTAGTGAAGTTGGTGAACCTATGCAAATGGAAAAAGAATGCTATTCTTGTCAAACATTGCTGAGTACCTTCACATGATGACCTCATTGTACAACATCTAGATTGAATGTCAGGAAGGCAACAACTATAATCAGGGACAGATTTACATATAAGCTTGACAAGCTACAGCTCAGAGCCTCAAATTACAAGGGCCTTCATGTTTCACTAGACTGGAAAACAATAAAACCTGAAATTTACTTCCTACTTTACCAAGGGGAAACTCTTAAATTTTATAACTTAGGGACCATGATACACGTACATCTAGCCCTTACTATCATTAGGTTAGGTTAGGTTAGATTATTTTTTTTATATACTACCATTCACTGACTCACAGACCAAAGTGATTTACAATAATAATAGCAAGCAAAGGGAAATGGAAAAATAACTACAATATTGTATATCATATAAATCAAGGAAAAACGTTAACTACCCCAAAACAAGGGGAGGTAAAATCATGATCCTGCAAAAGAAAAACTCACCCTATAGTACAAATATTGAGAGTGCATACAGGTGGATAAAATGATTACATTATGTGAAATATGGAGGGTTTTCAATAAGAACTCACCTGAGTCCAAGATCCACTAATCTGAAATTGCCATTAGTGAAATAGTCAATCAATAATAATCAATTTTGCTTACCTTGGCTGGCATTAAACTTGGATATCCTCCTGACATAGCAGAGTAAAACAAGGGGGCCCTTGCCAGGGATTTTTTCAGACTATGATACGGGAAGTTTATGACTCCAGAGTTGAAGTGAAAGTGATGCTCCAGGATTCTTGTATGTGGACATACGGATAAGCCTGCATTTATTTTTTTCTCATTGTGCAAAGTCATAGAAATTTGAGTTTTGATAATCGGGGTTTTGCCTTGAATGTGCTATTGGATATTGAAGAAACAATTTGCTGTTTGGCAACTGATGCCCAGTTTTTTTTAGGGGGGAACAATGTGTTTTTTTTAATCCAAAGAGCTCTGGGGTTCTGGGCTAAATCTTGAAACCAGTGATAATAGCCATTATCAGGCATTTGGCATTGTTGACTATCCCCAGACAGTTGAGGTTTTGTTTTATTGTGATCTTTAGTCTGGCAGTTTTGTTTATCATAGCCAAGGTAAGCAAAATAGATTATTAGTGACAGAATATTTACATTTTGCTTTTCCAATTGTGTAATATTCATCAGTGAAATAGGCCATTCGTAGTGCTCTCCTTCCATCATAGAACTCACTAAGTGCTAACAACTCAAACACATGCAATTAGATAACATAAAATATCCATCAACACATTCTATATTCAATCTTCAACAATAAATCAAATAGGCACGGGGATACTGCATTAATGATACATGTTTGTTTCCACCAAGGCTGACACTTATCTTTTTAACAGCACAGTGTGAAGCTGCTCGACAGACTCTCTATTTCGATTACTTTTTCTTCAGGAGCAGTCCCCTAAAAGTACTAATCCATATGTCGTAACAATCCACAGGCCTTGGAGTCCACCATTCACAGTTAAAGATGGAGTGCCTGGACAACATCTCTCTGAAAGAATAAATAAGCATGATGACGTAATTCAACTAAACTTATATCAGAAAGACTCATTCAAATCACTACCAACCATTGGATTTCATCATTTAATTTCTTAATTTTAACAGATCGCAGGGTAAAAATCCAATACTGTTCTCTTGATAACAATAATGCTTTTCTTTCCCCTTCATTTGTATTAGAGATTTGTTCTATAATGAACCAAGACAAATGGGTGAACAGATGGTTACTTCTCACACTATGAGCCACAATGGGAGCCATCATCTGATGAGTCAGCTCTGGTGTTCACAAACCCTGAGCTTAATTGCTCTAGTGGTACGACCAACATATAAATTCTTGCACGGGTACATAATAACATATACCAAATGATGAATTGCAGGATGTTACAGCAGACAAATGATATGTGTAATTAGTACAGGATGTTCCCATTGAGTAAGAGATAATGTAGTACAAACTGTATAATTTCCACAAGGAGTGTGTTTGCCTTGTGGTTGAGAAGATTTAGGGTTTGATTTTTGGTAAGTTTTTGACTTCTTTGGTCTATTACATCAAATGTCACATATTTAGATTAGTTCATAGTTTTTTGCATAAAATGCAGTGCCAATATGAACGTTTGTTTGTTTTTTTATTACTGAACATTACTACTTGCATTTATTTATCTATGTATAACATTGGGACACCATCCTAGGCAATGTGATTTTATTTAAGTATCTATAGGATATTTCTTATAGGACAGGAGCATGTGGTATTCCATCGGGTCAGTTAGTCTATAAAAATAATGACTTTAATATTAGTAGATGCTCCTCATATGGGTTTAGTTGGTTGAGATAAATATTACATGATAAAGCTTCCTGAGGTAACATTTATGTTCTAATGTATACTGGCCAAAGCTTTACATTTTTTTAGGCATCATATCTTGGGGTGGAGAGTGAGTGTATCTGTCTGCGCTAATCAGGGCTAGATGCTATTCAATAAGGCATACCACAATGATCCATCCTAAATTCCAGTCAACGAGACTTATACCAGAACTGGACATAACCAAACTCCATATACCTGATTGACTTAACAATGGTTACGGATGAACTTTAACATTACAACACTGTATCTCTGATCCTGATAATGAACTCTTTATAATCTGCTTTTCTCTTATGAACATGTATTGTAAGGAATATGCCGAAAGGAAGAGGGACCCCAGCTACCCACCGGAGAAAAGAGAGCCGGAGGGTAGGGGGGAAGACCCTAGGGATGCTCAGGTTTTGCCCAAAAGGGACATAAAGATGGGAAACTACAACTCCCAGAAGGCCACAGGAGAGCTCCGGGGGAGGAGAAGTAGGGTGCAGTACCAAGGAGCTCCAGAAGAGGGCCGCCAGGGAAAAGGAAAAGCTGATTCTCTCACCTGGTGGAGGAGGTGGTGGAACCGGTGGCAGGAGAAGGAAAAACAGCCTAGCAGAGTTAATGAAGAAAAGTGTAATCAGCTGGAAAAGGGGTGGGGGGAGGAGAAAATGGACTGGGCTACTGAGAGGAGAGAGGGAGAATGAACCAGAGGCGATGGAGCAAGAGGAGGCTGAGCTGGTCTTAGAGGAACCCATGGAGCTCTTGGCTAAGGCTCAGCCAGCACTGGAGGTATAGGGGAGAGGCCTGGGTCAATGCGGGAGGAGGTCAGGAGAATAGAGACTGACCTAGAGGGTGGGACCCAAGGCTTTGAGCCAGCGCAAAGTCTAGCTCCATTGAACTGTGCTGAGAGAAGCCTGGCTGTAATTGAACTGTGTTAGAAACAGCCTGACTTTATTGAGCTGTGCTGAGAGAAGCCTGGCTGTACTTGGACTGTGTTTGAAACAGCCTAGCTCCATTGAACTGTGCTGAGAGAAGCCTGGCTGTAATTGGACTGTGTTAGAAACAGCCTGACTTTATTGAGCTGTGCTGACAGAAGTCTGACTGTAATTGAACTGTGTTAGAAACAGCCTGACTTTATTGAGCTGTGCTGAGAGAAGCCTGGCTGTACTTGGACTGTGTTTGAAACAGCCTAGCTCCATTGAACTGTGCTGAGAGAAGCCTGGCTGTAATTGAACTGTGTTAGAAACAGCCTGACTTTATTGAGCTGTGCTGAGAGAAGCCTGGCTGTACTTGGACTGTGTTTGAAACAGCCTAGCTCCAGTGAACTGTGCTGAGAGAAGCCTGGCTGTAATTGGACTGTGTTAGAAACAGCCTGACTTTATTGAGCTGTGCAGAGAGAAGCCTGGCTGTACTTGGACTGTGTTTGAAACAGCCTAGCTCCATTGAACTGTGCTGAGAGAAGCCTGGCTGTAATTGAACTGTGTTAGAAACAGTCTGACTTTATTGAGCTGTGCTGAGAGAAGCCTGGCTGTACTTGGACTGTGTTTGAAACAGCCTAGCTCCAGTGAACTGTGCTGAGAGAAGCCTGGCTGTAATTGGACTGTGTTAGAAACAGCCTGACTTTATTGAGCTGGGCTGAGAGAAGCCTGGCTGTACTGGGACTGTGTTTGAAACAGCCTAGCTCCATTGAACTGTGCTGAGAGAAGCCTGGCTGTAATTGGACTGTGTTAGAAACAGCCTGACTTTATTGAGCTGTGCTGAGAGAAGCCTGGCTGTATCGTTTACAAGTGGTGTCAGGAGTGGGATCTTGCTGCAGGACCTGTCGCTAGAGGAGACTGTGACCCGACTGGACGAGAAGCCCCACGAGAGGGCCAACGCTGAGAAAGGCGCAGACCCATCTTGGGTTCCGGTAAGCGGGCCCAACTGGGGGAGGGGGGGGAGGTGTTAGAGGGATCAGAGAAAGAGTCCAACTTAAGTGAGGTAATCGCACTTGGAGGTGGTTCTCTGTTGTTTTGTTCCTCCCCCAGGTGGCAGCGCCAGTGCCGTGATGGACCCCAAGGAGATCTTCGGGTGGATGACTCTCCAGTTCCAAAAACAGCAGGAGCTGACGGCCAAGATAGTCGAGGACTCTCTGATGGCGGCCCGGGATCAGCAGCAACCAGTACTCAACATGCTACAAGACTTTTTCCAGAGAGGGGCTAATGTTCCCCGTGAGGGGGAAACCAGAGCAAATGGACACGGGCCCGGAGGAAGCGGTGCAGTAGGACATGTCTCCATGCATTCACTTAACTGGGGGAAGTTGCCCGAGCAAGATAATGTGGACGATTTTTTGACAGCATTTGAGAGGGTGGCTGGGGCGGCTGGGTGGCCACAAGAGCAGTGGGCCATGACATTGGTGCCTTCTCTATCCGGGGAGGCTTTGGCAGCCTTTAGGGATTTGTCTCCGGAAGAGGCTGCCAACTATGGAAGGTTGAAAGAAGCTATCAAGGACAGATATGGACTCAGTACACAAGCTTACAGACGTAAGTTTAGAGCCACCAAATGGGAAAAGGGGACCCCCCCCTAAAGCGGTAGCAAATAAGCTAATGGATTTAGTGAAAAAATGGTTGGAGCCCGAGCGACACAACCTGCACGAGGTACTGCAAGAATTAGTAGTGGAGCAATTCCTCCAGGGTCTGCCCGACGAAATTAGGGCCGAATTAATAAAGAGGGGATGTAAGACGGTAGAGGGGGTGACATCGGGTTTGGAATGTTACCTGGAAGCCCAGCAGTGGGGGGGACCAGAGCGGGAGGGAGGCAGGACTCAGGCGTTAGAAAAAGGGGGCCCGAAAGTTTCCCTAATTAAGCCGGAGACCCCCGCAGGGAGTAAAAAGACCGAGGTAGAAGCCCGCCCGAGTAGAAAGGCTATTCCGTTTGGGAGCAAGGGGTGTTTTAAGTGTGGTAAGGTAGGCCATTTCAAAAAGGATTGCCAGTGGCGGGAGGGGTGGATCTCCCAGGTAGAAAAAGGAGTTAGGCCCAGGTACCTAACTCAAGTTAAGGTGGAGGGAGTACCCATCACCGCCATGTTAGACTCTGGGGCCGACCAATCCATGATCTCCCGGAGGCTGTGGCAACAGATAAGAAAGAGGAGGGCCCCGGGCAATGAGACCTATGATGGAGGGGTGTCTATCCAATGTATTCATGGGGCCAGGACCCGTTATGCACTCCAGCGGGTCAACTTACAGGGGCCCACCGGAGAGCTAGAGCTGGCCATGGCCGTTCTACCCAGATTGCCGCATGAGATGATTTTAGGGAGGGATTGGCCATCATTTATAGAGTGTATGGGGGAGAGAAAAGTGTGGGTCACTACCCGGGCCCAGGCTCACCGCGAGGTAGACGAAGAAACAGAGAGAATAGGGGGGATTTTTCCTTTTCAGGGAGAGGTATTGGGCGAACCGGGCCGGGAAAAAAAAAAGGAAAGCCGTGAAAAAAAAGGAGCAGAAGGGTAGAAGGGAGGCTCTTCAGCGGGCTCAGAGGGAGAGTTACATGCCGGTGGCCCCGGAAGAATTGAGGGAGCAGTTTCCCCAATTTCATAGGGAGCAGGCCACGGACCCTACCTTAGAGTATGCCTGGGAAAGGGCGCGCCAGGGAGAAGGCCAGGTAGCTCCGGGGTTCCTGATAGAAGGGAACATCCTATATAGAAGGGTGCCAAATTGGGAGCACGCGGGCAGAGGGAAACAGCTGGTGGTACCCCGAGCTTTTCGACCGCTGGTGGTAAGGCTGGCCCACGACCATCCTCTGAGCGGACATAAGGGCTCCCAGGCCACCCTGACCCAAATATTGGCGAGGTTTTATTGGCCGGGCATATATGGGGAGGTGGAAAAATACTGCAAGTCCTGCCCCAGATGTCAGAAGGTATCAGACAGATTCCCTCCTAAAGCCCCATTAAAGCCGCTGCCATGGGTAGAACAACCGGTGAGGAGAATAGCCATGGATATTGTGGGGCCAGTAACAAGGTCACAGAGAGGGTATCTCTATGTGTTAGTAGTTATGGACATGGCCACCAGGTATCCATGGGCCCTGCCCTTAAGGAACACTTCGGCCAAGGGTATTGCCTGGGAACTCATAAAAATTTTTTGTGAGGTAGGTTTTCCCCAAGAAGTTTTGACAGACCGGGGTTCCAACTTTATGTCCCATACCTTAAGACAAGTATGGGAGGCCTTTGGGATAAAACATGTACATACGGCAGCTTACCATCCCCAAACCAATGGGATGGTGGAACGCTTTAACAGGACCTTAAAGGGGATGCTAAAAAAAGCCTTGGGGGAGGATAGGACCGGGTGGGACCAACTTTTACCCTTTGTGCTCTATGCATACCGGGAGAAGGTGCAAGACTCCTTAGGAGTTTCACCGTATGAGTTAATGTTTGGCAGAAGACCCAGGGGTATATTAGATATCGTACAGGAACACTGGGTACCTCCGGAAACCAGCGAGCAGTCCGTGGACGAATATTTGCAGGATCTAAGGGGCAGATTGGGTAGGATGCAGGAGTATGCCCAGGACCGTCTAGAACAGAGCCAAGAACAACAAAAGGGATATTACGATAGAGGGACGCGGGACAGGGAGTTTGCCGCCGGGGATAGGGTCCTCATCTTAATCTCGGAAGATCCCCATAGGTTCGCCTCTAGATGGAAAGGACCCTGGGTGGTGAAGAGGAGACTCGGTTCCCTCACGTATGAGGTGGCTAATGAGAGGGGTCGGGTCCAGACGTTTCACGTTAATCTTATGAAACCTTGGGTAGCGAGGGTAGGGTTTCAAATGCGGGGGGACGAAAAGGAAGGAGAGGAGTTAGGGCCTCAAATAAGAGAGATTTTCAAACCCTGCGAGCCCGGAGTTAACCCCCGGTTACCCCAGGGGCAACAAAAAGAGATAGGAACGCTCTTAGAGCGCTTTAAAGATGTTTTGACAGCATGCCCGGGGAGTACCCACCTAGTAGAGCATGACATTGTAACTGAACGGGGTAAGATAGTAAGGCAAAGGCCCTATAGACTCTCACCAATGAAAAGGAGGGAAGTCATTAAACAAGTGCAGGAAATGTTGGACTTTGGGGTAATTGAGGAATCCCATAGTCCCTGGTCCAGCCCGGTGGTGTTAGTACCAAAACCTGAAGGGGAGTGGAGATTTTGTATTGATTTCCGGCAGCTTAATACTATCTCTCAAGCTGATGCCTATCCCATGCCTTATATTGAAGAGTTGGTAGACAGGTTGGGGTCAGCCCAGTATCTTACCACTTTAGATTTAACAAAAGGGTACTGGCAGATTCCCCTTTCCCCCGGAGCCCAAGCAAAGACCGCTTTTAGTACCCCTATAGGCTTGTACCAATTCAAAAGGCTGCCCTTTGGCCTAAATTCGGCGGCGGCGAGCTGCCAACGATTGCTGGACAAAGTCCTCAGACCACATCAGACATATGCCGCGGCCTATATGGATGATGTGGTAGTACACAGTGAGGACTGGAACAATCATTTGAAACAGGTCGGGGCAGTGCTGCAATCGTTTAGGGAGGCTGGACTTACCCTTAACCCGAAGAAATGTTACTTTGCCCAGTATAGGGTGAAGTATTTGGGGTATAATGTAGGCCGGGGGGAGGTGCGACCCTTACTGAATAAAGTTAAAAGCATCCAAGACTTTCCCCGACCCCATCGGAAAAAACAATTGCGTAGGTTCCTGGGTATGGTGGGGTATTACAGGAGATTCATCCCGCACTTTTCTATAATGGCTACTCCCTTAACGGACATGTTGAGGGGTAAGAGCCCGGACCAGCTGAGGTGGGGGGAGGCGGAGTTGCGAGCGTTAGAGCAGATGCAGCAGGCCCTGTGCCATGAACCGGTGTTGAAGGCCATGGATTTCGAAAAACCCTTTATCCTACAAACGGATGCGTCGGGGAGGGGGCTAGGGGCAGTGCTGTCTCAGGAACATGAAGGGGCAGAACATCCCATGCTGTATCTAAGCCGTAAACTCCTACCTCATGAGAACCATTACTCCACCATAGAGAAGGAGTGTTTAGCTATTAGGTGGGCAATACAAGAGTGTACGGTCTATCTCGAAGGGAGGCAATTTAAGCTAGTAACGGACCATGCCCCACTGAAGTGGCTAAATTTAATGAAAAATAATAATGGAAGGCTAATGCGGTGGTATTTAGCACTACAACCCTTCCAATACACAGTGGAGCATCGTCCGGGGAGATGTTTGGGGAATGTGGATGCCCTATCCCGGGTAGGCGAGGATAAGGAAGAAAAGTGGGAAGAATTGGGGAGTCAAAGCTTAAGGGAGGGGGTATGTAAGGAATATGCCGAAAGGAAGAGGGACCCCAGCTACCCACCGGAGAAAAGAGAGCCGGAGGGTAGGGGGGAAGACCCTAGGGATGCTCAGGTTTTGCCCAAAAGGGACATAAAGATGGGAAACTACAACTCCCAGAAGGCCACAGGAGAGCTCCGGGGGAGGAGAAGTAGGGTGCAGTACCAAGGAGCTCCAGAAGAGGGCCGCCAGGGAAAAGGAAAAGCTGATTCTCCCACCTGGTGGAGGAGGTGGTGGAACCGGTGGCAGGAGAAGGAAAAACAGCCTAGCAGAGTTAATGAAGAAAAGTGTAATCAGCTGGAAAAGGGGTGGGGGGAGGAGAAAATGGACTGGGCTACTGAGAGGAGAGAGGGAGAATGAACCAGAGGCGATGGAGCAAGAGGAGGCTGAGCTGGTCTTAGAGGAACCCATGGAGCTCTTGGCTATGGCTCAGCCAGCACTGGAGGTATAGGGGAGAGGCCTGGGTCAATGCGGGAGGAGGTCAGGAGAATAGAGACTGACCTAGAGGGTGGGACCCAAGGCTTTGAGCCAGCGCAAAGTCTAGCTCCATTGAACTGTGCTGAGAGAAGCCTGGCTGTACTGGGACTGTGTTTGAAACAGCCTAGCTCCATTGAACTGTGCTGAGAGAAGCCTGGCTATATCGTTTACAGTATGCATTACCAACTTGTATTTCCTCATACCGTAAATGGCGATCGCCATTATGGAATAATGTAAGCCACATTGAGCCTGCAAATAGGTGGGAAAATGTGGGATACAAATGCAATAAATAAATAAATAAATATATGAGGACAAGGAAATTTACTCTTTATAATAAGTCAGCCTTGTGTTTTATTTGTAGGAAGTTTATACCTTATATGAAAGTTTTTTGTAACAAACTATCAACTTTGCATAATCAGCTATACATCATAAGGTTAGTAGATTTATTGGAACATACTGTATTATTTCTTAACCTTTGTTTTCTTTTTTGTGTATAATATTTTTATCTATTTGACAATTTGTTTTAAATATGGTTTATTATATATATATATTATTTTGTTCTCCCCTTTTCCTTTTTTTTCTTCTTTTAATTTGGATAGGTCCTCTTATGTGTTCATATGTAGTTATTATTGTGCAATATATAGTTACTACATTTTTGTGACCCATTTGTTTTTTTTTATGCTTGTATACAACACAATTGTATCTTATACAAATAATATTTTATTCACAACTTTTATTTTACATCATTTTTTTATCCTATGAATTGTTGTATTAGTCAATTTATGTAACACATATATACATATATATATATATACTTTTTTAATTATGAGTTTTATAGTTATTTATGTATATCTGTTGCATATATTTTTATTATCATATGCCCATATGCTGTTATTTTATACATTTATGTGTGGATAAATTAATATTGATTTGTTTGTTTATATATAAAAATGTATTATTTCTGTTGATGTTTTGATATATGTTTTAAATTCCTATACATTTTTATTACAAAGATATGTTTTTCTATCTATGGTATTGGGCATACTTTGATTATTTGTTTTTATGTTTTTATAAATCTTATGTTTTAGACTTCCGAAGAAGGCGCGAGCTAGCGCTGAAACAATAAAGAAATGTTTCTTTATAGACGTCTCCTCCGGTTTTTAGAAGAGCCTATCTTTCCTACTTCTTGATTCTGCAACCTTTTACGTAGGAACCAGTGTACCTCCACACCTTTGGGGTGCTTTTCTTTGCTGCATACACTGACATACCTGGAGCACTTTCTTCTCAGGGAACAACTGCTCCAATTCCACCATCTCCTTTGGCAAGCATCAAATCTCTGTCTACAGCTGACATGAACTAAGCAGAACATTCCCCTCTAAAAAGCTCCTCCAAATCAAAACCTGCAGCAGCTAGTTTTTACTAACCGGCTCCAATTGATAATCTGTTTTAACCCACCAGTACCCAATAGAAGCACTTAATCAGCATTCAATTTGCTTTGTTAGGCATGATAGATTAACTCCACCCAAGCTTGAAAGAGACCAAAATCAGGTTTAAGGCAATCAAAATGGTAATGCCCCCTCTGCGACCCCCACCCCACCCCGGTCTGACTCCAACTCCTGAGGTAGCAAACCTTGCAAAAGGGGTATGCACAAAGCCAGCACCTTAGGATGGAGGGTAACTGCCTGATTTCATCCATTCCTTCCGCATCTCCATAGCTGTGTAGAAAGAAAATGGACCAAAAGGTAAGTTAACTCAGAGCAGGGGCTCCCATACATCAGCCTTCTTGGCCCTTTATCAGTTAAAACCTAATATTGGAAACCTTATATAAAATGCATGTAGTTATTTTCATTACCAATATTATCTACAAGTCTTAAAAGCTTGGTAAATTTAGCTAATCTTATGGAAAGAATACTAATGCGGAAAGCACATAATAAATCAACATTTCTTTTTTTTTTCTCCTTAAACTTCTGCCTATCCTCCACAAGAACACCTTAAAAACGTCTTTATCCTAAAGAGATTTGATCCAGGTCAATGGTATTGCAAAACATTCAATATAAAAGAGAGACAGTGTGCAAGTATGCCGATTTCTAGTAAATACAGCAGTCATCTGGTTGGTAGTACCATGTGGCATGTTAAATCTAGCACTGCTAAAATTCTGGAAAATCAAATGCAATAAATTAGAAGCAACAAGCAAATTTAATAAAATCAAGCATTATCATCACAATCTTGACTGAAGTACAACAGTGTGAAGTCAATTTAATTAGCTTATAAGTGAAAAAGCATCTTAAAGTTTAATTAAAGCAAGAGAGCTTTATTGATTTTTTTAAAAACAGTTGCTCATTTCCAAACTAATCAACAGACATATTTATACATATTTAAGTGCTGCATCACATTTACAGTACTTTTCTGTGAACATTAATATCTAACTCCGAGATATTCAGCTGCAGCCGTCATTATTTGATTTAAATGCAGACTGCTGCATTTTTTTTAAAATACCTGGATGTTTAGTGATGGTATCAGGATACCAGCCAGTGCTGCAGATTTGAGTATAATCTGGCTACCAGTAGTTATCCAGGCTTAGTAATATCAAAACTGGTTACTTACGAGATAACTATCCAGATAAAGTTAAGATAGCTTTTTTGATGTTGTTACCCGGTTGTACCCAGTTGTTACCTGGTTAGCAGATTGAATATCACCACTCACCTGTAACTAGGAACTCTACCCAGATTCTATCCCCAGCCCACGCTGGGATCATGTAGAACAGTCAGAAAGGATTTTCAGTGACATTATTGAGATACTGCCACTGAAAATCCTGGTATGGCTACAGTAATCACCACTCTGTGTAGGAGCTTTTCCTACCTGAGACAAGACTTTTAGAGACCCTTTTACTAAAGGGCATTAAGCTCTTATGCATGCCTAACCTGTGAGAATACACTAATAACAAAATGCACTAAAGCATGCTTATTATATGCTATTAATTTCAAACATATTTTTATGAGTTGATATGTCGTGGGTGGCGAAGCATTATCCAGTTAGCATGTTTGCATTAGTATACACCAACCCCCTATTTCTATATATAGCACTCAACATTGCATGTGAAAATTGGGGCACTCACCCAATTTGTGCACACAATTTAATTACTTAGGGCCCTGTTTACTAAGCTGCGCTAGAGGGTGTGCTAGCATTTTTTGCGTGCGCTAAAAATTAGTATGCGCTAAACGCTAGAGACATCCATAGGAATATATGGGTGTCTCTAGCATTTAGCGCACGCTAATTTTAGCTCACACTAAAATGTCTAGTGTACCTTAGTAACCAGGGCCCTTAATGAGCCATTTAGTGCCAATAATTGGGTGCTAACAATCAATTGTTATACATATACATAAACATGTCCCAGACATCAATATGGAGCACAGGTCATAAAAAGTAACATTTTAGTATCTGGAGAACATCAGATCTAACTGCCTCACACAACCATCAGAACACACATTTGTTCTATCGCAATAAGCGAAATGGTGTGGTGCAAATCCTCATAGGCTCTCCTCATTGTTTTACAACTATTTGTTTCATTCTTATATTTCTTATGTTTCTTTTTGTCAGACAATATATAATCTCATGAAAAAACTAGTGTTTCTAAGAACACTTATCTTAAAAGACAGCAGCTTGAAGATATCAGAGGTATCAAAGATATCAGAGAACCCCCGCCGACATGGCCAAGTTTCGTGTAAAGCTTTTTCAAGAAAGAGGCTCACTGAAATGTAAAACAGCCAAAATAAGCCAAAATTTTAATTTTAACAACCTCCATTATCAAAAATAGTAATGAAACATCTTACACCAACTTTCTATTAACATACCTTTCCATCCTGTGATCGCTCCTGCATACAAAAAATGGCCGCGGCGTTTTCAAGCGACCTTACTATTTAAATGAACCACAGCTGAGCATGAAAATACTATGCCGATTGGATGCTCAAGAATACCCAACAGCCAATGAAACTACAACAAAGACCACCAGTCTATTTCTGCATTTAAACCACCCGGAAGTAATGTATTCAACTGAAATATCCATATTTGCTCTTTCAAATTTAATAAATGAGAAATGTTGGCACTAATTGGCAATAATTGGAATTTACAATCACATCTTTATAGTCACTGCATATAAATGTTTCCACATGTGTCTGAAAAGGGGGCACGGCCATGAGAGGGGCGTGGGCAGGTGAGGGGGCATTTCTAGGATTTTCGTGTTATAGAATTTGGAGAATGCACACCTAATTTAGACAATGGGATTTAACCCGTCAGTAACTGGGCAGCGTGGGGCACTGCCCAATTACTGCCGGGTACACTTTGTCGCTACAGAAATAAAAAATATTTTGTAGCGCCGGAATTGATGGCATGCTAGGGGTGGGAAGTATGGCTGGGCTGCTGCGGTAGCCTGACGGTATTTCCTGTACAGTGACCTCTAGACCCCCTAACCTCCCCCACAAACAGAGGCCCTGGTGGTCTAGTGCTCCCCTAACTCCCAGATCCACCCACAGAAAACTTGATCCCCATCCCCCCCCAACATAAAAGAGGGCTGAATTTCCAAAAGACCTCCAGCCCCCATCTTGTAGTCTAGCACCCCCCCCCCCCCCATGATAGCATAGTGGCCCCCAAACCTCCCATATCTTCATCTTCAATATGACAGCACCCTGGTACATCCCAGTACCTGGGTGCTGCCTGGGATGTGCTGGGTGGGGCTTCCCTACCATAAAAGGGAGAAACTACTACTCTCTCCTCTATCATCTGAAGGTATGGTGGCTTCAGAGTTGCTAGACCACCAGGTGGGGGCTGCCCTCTCTTCTGTCTCTGGGAGGTGGGGCAGGTCTGGTGTGGGGGGTCAGTCATTCAGTCGGTCCCATCAGGGGGGGGGGGAATGGGGGCCTCTGCCATCATGCAGATGCATGCTGGACAGGGCTCCCCATTCCTCCCCAATACTTTGTAAACCCTAATGCCAAATCTGAGCTGGTGTAGGATTTACAGCGGTAGTGGCGCCCTTGTTCAGTGCGCTGCCTGCTAAGCATTGGGGGAGAACACAAATGTCTCTGTTTAGCATGCATTTGCATGCTATTAGCATTCAGAGCCATCAAGTGCACTGTGCTCACCAACTCTGATCCTGGGGCACAGGCAAACATGGGCGCTAGTCCGTCGCTAATGGCCTCTAGCGCTCACGTTTGCTTTTGATCATCTGGTCCTCAGACAATTAAATACTATTTCCATTGTAAAATGCACTTTATTTTTAAACAGTGTTTTAAAGGAAATCTGGTTAATCTTTCTCACATTCAGCAGATTTAGTACTCACTGTCAAAGAATTTTGAAAATTGATACATATTAGAAAGCAGCAGGTAAAACCAAATGTTGCATCTAGTCAGCCCAGCTGAGATTCTTAATATCTGATTTTCAGAACTCAATCATATTTTTTCCTTCATTCCTCAATCTGCTTTTGAATCTACTATTGAAAGTAGATTCAATAGTAGATAATGAGCAATTCATGTCAGCTTTATTTGAATTAGAAAAATAAATTGAAAACCTATAATCTGCTGGAGCTGAGTCTAGAAAAATACAATAAAGGTTGGAACTGTTAAGTAACTAAGGAGCCCTTTTACTAAGCTGTGTTATGCAATTAGAACAAGTTTTACCACACAGTAGACATTAGTGCAGACTGATGCTAATGCCTATTGCACATTAAAACCAGCCCGTGTTGTGAAAATTCCTTGCTAGTTTCTTAACGCAGGCAGGGTTGCTGAATGTGTATAAATGGGCATGACCCGCCAAGAATGACAAGACTGAGCGGGATATAAATATAATAAATAAATGACAGGGGCAGAGCAGAGGAGTGGCATGCTGTCACAGCTAGTGCACAGAGCAGTACAATATGCTAGCTGGCATGACTTCCAATATTGTGGCTATACTTAGTGCCACCTCAAAAGGAAGTAGAAGGTGCAACCACACTATCGGTAAAGCTGCTGTGACAGCTGATCTCCTCACCCCCTCCCCCACTCTGATTTCTCTCTCCCAAATCAGAACCCCATGATGCATCTCCTGCCCACCATGACCCACCCCTGATGGTCTAGTGAGATGAGGCAGGAACTTCCTCCTATACCCCATCCTACCTGTCTCCAGGTGCAGTATGGTGCCCATTGACCTTTCACACCAAAAACAACAACAAAAAAGGGAGACAAATCACCCTACATCAAAGTACCAACAAAGACTATTAGAGTAGGGATGGAGCACAGGTTTCCACAAAGGAGAAAGTGCTATCCTCTGGTGCACGTTTACAGCAATTGGACTGAGAGTTCTTGACTTTATTTGTATCATTTGATGGATGCTAACATTTTTATTAGACTTTTATTAAAATATTACTGAAGCTCAAGTCTCTAGTGCCTCTTCTCTCCTTTGGTCCATGTCTACTCTAATAGACTTTGTTGGCCCAATGGCCTCTAGCAGTAGTCTTGCTATATTACTGCTAGAGGGTCAGCCTTCTATACAAGGGTGATTAGAAAGAGCATTGAGGTGGGAGGAGCCTCAGGGTGTTCTGATATGGTTCTCAAGAGGATTGGGGTGAGTGGCAGGAGTATTAGGGCAGTTTTTATTTGGGCAGGGGGAATCAGATCAGGGATTGCTATTGGGGGGAGGGTCAGGAGGGAGGATATGGAATGGGAGAGGATTATAGGGAGGGGGGTATACTGCCATAGCAGAAGAATGATTTTGTTGTTGTTGTTGTTGTTGTTATTTCTTGGTGAGTGGGCTCACATTACATTACCTGTAGTTTCAGGTAGCATGGATGGTGCCGTGCTGTTTGTGCCTGCCCTATGTGGTAAATGCAAGATAGATAATCGAAACTACCCCTGCATTTACTGCACAGGAAAAACCTTACTATACTTTAGTAACAGATCCCTTAAATGTAACAAAATGTATATATTGAAAGTTTACATGGGACCATATTTCTTATTTTGTACAATCCAAGTCTTGTAATCACATGAAAACTGTTGCAATATTTCAAAACTGTATTACCTCCCTGCAGTTCTTCAATTTGATGCATGCTATGAAACATTTCTGATAGCTATCTCCTGAATAAATTGCAAATAGCACTCTTTTTTGTACACATCATGATATGCCCTTTGTAACAAAAGAACTTAAATTAACTGCAATCATATAATTATTTCAGACAACAGAAATGTAATCTATCTTTTGCATCTATCATTACCATTTTACAAAAGAACTGCCATTTATTACTTAAAAAAAACTTTTGTATTTTAAAATAATGTCTGAAGTGTTCAGAAAGCTTATTGTTCTGTTTAATAAAAGAAAGATAAGTCCCTCTTGTTTAAGCATTTTTAATTAATATATCATATTCTTGACTGCTTAACAATATTATGAGCAGATAATCACACTTGATATTAAAAGATGTGACCAAGCAGGACACAGCATTGAAATGCCTCATGCATGTGGGAATCCCTAGGTCATGACACCTTAGTGGTTCCTCATAACATTTGAGTCATTTCACCGAAAATGTATGTAATCATAGGTTGGCACAGAACAGATTGATTTTTTTGTTTAATAATATTTAGTAGTTGCCCTCTCTGTCCAAGAATACAGGGTGACTTAAAGTATCAGAAATGCAACATAAAAACAAAAACTACAGAACACAAAAATGAGGACACAGCAACATAAAAGACCATTGGGGGCAAGTTCTCTTTCATCTTAAAAGATTTCCTCTATTTTGATGGGGAAGCAAACTGGGGGGGGGGGGGGGGGGGGGGGAGAGGAGATATTTATATTTATTAAAATTTTATATACCACCTATCTTCTTCAGATCTTGGCAGTTTACAATTAAAATACGTGTAATGTAAAAGGAAAAGAACTCCATTATTCAAATAGAAAATATCCAAACCAAGGAATTCATGCAACACACACACACACACACACCTCTTTCTATATTTCAGATGCATCAATACAATTTCTCTTCTTCACCTTCCCCTCATCAGAAACATCAACTGCCTGGCAGAAAAAAAAAACTTTTTAGAATGTTTTTAAAATTATTTAAAATTTATTCTGCTCGCAAATATTTTGGAAATTCATCCCTTAAATTTGGTGCTAAACAGAAAAAAGCTCACTCTCAAGTAGACTCCTACCATGCCTTAACCACAATTACAACCATCCTAAAATCTTGCAATGATCTAAAACTTCTACTTGGTACATAAGTTACTGCTGAGGTACTCAAATATGGACGTTGCAGTTCATATAAAGTTTATGTGCTAGCAGAGTAATTTTAAACCAAATTCTATGTTCGATGGACAGCCAATGATAATGAAAAACTGGAGAAACATGGTCAAATTTATGGCCAATGCCCAATAATCTGTAGCATTCTGAAGTGTTTGAAGCCTGCTCATATTGATCCCAGATAGACCTGCATACATCAGATTAGCATAATCAATCTGTGAGATCAAAAAGCATGTTATAGTGTATGAAATGCTGGCTCATTAAACAAATGCTCTAACAAACTCATTTACCGCAAAACAGCAAAATCTATCACTCAGAGACCCCAGTACTCCAGTCATAGGTCCAATGGACTGTTTTGTTGAACTTCGGGGCCTTGAATGGAATGATCCAAGGCTAGGCCAGCTCGAGTTCTATAGCGTGAAGGTGCATCTCTTCAGCATCTGACATTATCTTGAGTCTGGATTAGCAGACTCCACTGATGTAGCCTAAAACATCTTGAGCCAAGTGGGTTCCCTGATTGAAGGGTTCCTGTGTGCTGGGTCAAGGGGACTTGCTACTGATAGTGTAGCTACTGATCCAGTTATGCCTTCAGAGAAGGAGACAATGGTAAACCTTTCTGCTTTTCTATCACAACCTGTATTGGAGGAAGGTCAGTTAGAATGGTCTCTTGTTATCTTTATATTGTACTTTGGAGTCAGTCTGGTTGACTATTATTCAACTTGAATGGGTTATCCCCTAATTCTATAAAAGTTGCCAAAAATTGCATGTGCAAATTTGAGCATGTGTCCAATTTGCACAAGCATTTTAATTTTTTAACAAGCAATTATTGGAAATAATTAGATTTAATTGATATATATATATATATATATATATATATATATATATATATATATATATATATATATATATATATATATGAATTTATGCATGGGATCTGTTCCTAAATTCTATATATGAGTAAAAAAAGAGTGCGGAAATGGGAGGGTCATGGGTAGAAAGGAGTCATTCCTAGCATTTATGCAAGTTGTTATAGAATAATGGGGATATATGCCTAATTTAGACATGTACATTTGCGACGCATTTCATTTGGTGCAAATGGCCACTCCTAAAGTGCTATTCTATAAACTGTACCTAACTTTAAGCGGGGCTTATAGAATAGTGTTTTTTGGCACCAATTTTTTTCAGCACCATATAAAGAATCTAGCCTTGTATGTCCGCAACTAATATTCTCCAAGACAAGGCTCAAGAACAGGAGAACAAGATTAAAGCTATAGAGACTGAAATAGATATATGAAAAAGTTCTATGTTGAAGGTAGAATCATATATAACTACACTACATAATACAGATTTGGCTTTAAGAACAATAATTTGTACTGAGACATACCCCACTGACCCAACTTAAATGCCTATACCTTGCAACACAACAAAACCAAAGCTCGTAATGGACATATAATAACTCTTCCTGTCTACGATTCTCTTCCTCTCTACAATTCCCTAATGTGTCTGTTACACATGAACCTTATTCTACCACAACATTACTGTATTTGTTCAAACCGGAATTGGCAAACACCTCTACGGTACTATGTAAACCACACTGAGCCTGCAAATAGGTGGGAAAATGTGGGATACAAATGTAATAAATAAATAAATAAAATATGAGAGCTACTAATTTACAGCTGTTGGATTTTCCTAAACTGCCTTTGAGGTCTTCTAAGAAAGGACTTGTTCAGTATTTGAAAGAAATATTGAAACTCTCTCCAGAAACAGTTCCTTCTATTAGTCAAGAGTATTACCGTCCTTCTGCTAAGAGAAAACCCAATAAAGGTATGTCTGGTCATCCTGATTTTCCAGGTTCAGGTACTTCTGATATTTTAGGAATATCTGATTCAGATTTTATGGCACCATCAACATCATTAGTTTCCCTGACAAACATTGGTTATTGTGCCTTTAAGCACCGGGAAGAGTTATTTATTAATAGTAAGATCATGATTTTTCCTTATGTTACAAGGGAAACACAGAAATTCAGAAGGGAGTTTCTTTTATTAAAACTGGGAGCTCATATTCCTTAAATTTCCATGTAAATGCATTGTCAAATGTAGGTCTATGAAGTACATATTTTTCCAGCCTGCAGAATTAGCAGCTTTTCTAGTTACACATCTTCCAATTACCTCACTTTCCCTTTTGTTTTCTGAGGCTAATGAGGAGTAGTTTGTTTGCATGATATAATAGTCGAGTCTTGGTAATTTGTCTGAACTTCCCTTTACCTATTATTTTAAGTAATTAAGAATTTGTTTTTGATTTTCCATGACCTCACTCTATAAGATAGTGATTATGTTTTCCTTTATTATTAGTTCTTTTTCTTCAAAATTTATGATTGCCATACTATTTTCTGCACAAGTGTTGTAAGTTTGTTTATTGCTGTGTTATATTGCAAATTTCAAAATAAGGGGCTCTTTTACTAAGCCGTGTAAGCGGCTACGCACGCTCAACGTGTGCCAAAATGGAGTTACCGCCCGGCTACTGTGTGGCTCTAGCAGTAATTTCATTTTGGCACGTGTCCAAAAATTAATTTTTATTTTCAGACATGTGTATCAGATGCGAGCCAAGTGGCATTTGATATGCGTAGGTCATTACCACCCGGTTACTGTGTGAGACTTTACAGCAAGGTCAATGGCTGGCGGTAAGGTCTCAGACCCAAAATGGATGCGTGGCAATTTTCATTTTGCCAAACGTCTCTATTTTCGGCAAAAATTTAAAAAAAGGCATTTTTTTACAGGTGCGCTGAAAAATGATTCTGTGTGCACCCAAAACACACGTCTACACCACCGCAGGCCATTTTTCAGTGCGCCTTTGTAAAAGGGCCTCTAAATAAATTAGAGACCGTTAGGCCTATTTATCAAACTGGCTTTAGCACATCATTTCAGTCATCTATGCTCAGTTTAATTTCTAAAGAAAACTAACACAAAAAAAACACATTTTATAGAATTTTTGAAAAATTAAATAATTCTGCTAAAGACATGCTTTCTGTTAGCACAGAATTTTACAATTAAGAGACTATGGGGCTCACTTTTGAAAGAGAAAAACGTCTAAAATATGGCACAAAAGGAAGACAGACGTTTATCCTCTAGAAAAACATCCAAGGGCTATAATTAAAGTGAAGGGGAAAATGTCTTGAAATGCCTAGTACATCCAATTTGGAATGTCTCTAGAAGGGGCATTTCGAAAGCATGTCTTGGGCGGTCTTAGAGAATGAACATCTCTAGCCCATAACAGATAACAAAATGGTTTCTCAGTGACGGTATGAAAAACATCCTCAATTAGGCCTAATATAAGGACATCCAGGGTAAGAGCAAAGCTGTCTTTAGACTCATTTGTGAATTTGAAAAGTAGGAGAGTGGAGGAAGTGATATTTTGAGAGCAAGTTGAGATTTCCTGAGTGCAGTTTTACCGTTTGTCTGTTTGCCCTAATCTGACCCTTGTTCCCTCCTTGCCTCCTCTCTATCTCTCCCCCCCCCCCCCAGCCCTTGCCCATACCTGCTATCCCCTCCAGTCACACCCATCCCTTCTACCCCCTTACCTGTTTGCCCTCTGTCCTGCAGTGTCCCTCTGTTTGTCCTGTCCCAATTTTTTCTGTGCTTTGTGCTGCTACTGTGTGTGTGTGAGGAGTGTTTGTTGTTGGGAGGAGAGTGAGTGATTTTGTGGGTGGATAAGTGATTTTGTGGGTGGGTGAGTGACTGCTGCTACATCTGTGTGTCAGGACTGTTTTGTGGTGGTGGGAGAGTGAGCACTGGGCACTGTCTGTTTTTGCAGGGACTCACTACACTCACTAGGTGCAGTAGGTGCAGGTGTTTGGAATAAGTCAGTTGCACCTGTGGTGGTGGGAAATATATGCACTGTATGCACTGATAGTTCATGGTTTGATGGAGGTGGAAGAGGGTTTGGAGGAGAGACACCACAGGAGATACCCCCAACCACAGGTATATAGACCTCGCTCCAGTTTCCTGGATCTCACTGATGCACAATGCCTAACCAGGTACCAGTTTGACAAGGCTACCATTCAGCACCTTTGTGACCAGCTAGAACCCCTCCTACAGCCTCAGACCCATAGGGACAATCCTATCCCTGTCCACCTGAAGGTCACTGGCTCCCTCACTTTTTTGGCCACTGGCAGATTCCCTTCTTTGCTAGCTGTGAATGTGGGCCTCACCTAGCCCTCCATTTCCAATTGACTCACCCAGTTTCTTGATGCCTTCCTCACCCACACCTCAGAATACACCACCTTCTCCGCTACTGCCCCGGCCCTGCAGAACAACATGGCTCAGTTCTATAGCTTGCTTTCCCTTAGTTATAGGCATCATCGACTGCACACATTTCACACTCAGACCCTCAGCACTGCCTCCTTTCAGTTGTCTCCACATCCCACGTCCCACCTCACCTCCACAAGGTACCCAGAACAGACTATACACACCCATGTCTCTCATTCTGCTTCTCCCCTCAGGTGACAGAGAATATCCACAGTGGACCTGGCTCATGACCACGCTAGTGCACTCCCAAACTGTAGACATCGGACCACAGGTGACAGTTCAAGAACAGGTTCCAAAGTCTCAATTGTTCTGGAGGGGAGCTCCTCTATAGCCCTGAAAAGTTTGCTAAGATCTTCATTAGCTGGTTGCGTCATAACCTGGCCCAGCACAGATGACAGCCCCTTCCAGAGGAGCCACATCAACCACATCAGCAGGCCCAAGACCAAGATGACAAGGAGTCTCCCTTTCCACCCCTACAGAGCAGAGCAGAGTGCACAACAACTGGGGATCCGAGCCAGGGAAATACTGATACAGATCAATTTTTAGGGAAGGTATATGCAATTTATTGCTGACCACATACAAATCCCTCCAACCACCACCATCCACTTTGTGCACACCCCCTCCCCCTCACACATACCCCTCCCCATCACTCAATTCTCCCCTCCTGTAACCCCCCTCCCCATCTGTGAGGCACCCCTTGCTGCATCAGCAGCAACACTATCAGTGTCCTCCTCCTCTGTGGGGTTTTCATTGCTCTCCTCAGAGGTGTTTGCTGCTTCAGCTGCCCTCTGAAAAATGGACTACCAGGCTGGCTGGGGGTCAGGTGGAGGTTGACTGGGCTGAGGTGATGGTTCTCCACTAGTGGCTGCTGCTGCAAATGCATGGAGATCCTGGAAGAGGGCTAGCAGCTGGTGCCAGATGTTGTGGTGTGCCTGCTTAAACTCCTCTCTCAGGAGTCTCTGCTGCTCTGCTGCAGCCTCCTGTGCCCTGACCCCAGATGCAGTAGCTCTAACTTTCTCCTGCAGTACTCTACCATGCCCTGGGTCTCTGCCAACAATCTGGTGGCCAGCTGAATCACCTGCTGCCTCTGCCTCTGCCGGTGAACTTCCCCTCTGCGGATGGACTATTGCTTTTCTGTCCCCTCGTCTGTATCCCTGTCCCTATCTGCAAATGCTTTGGTGGGGGGAGGAAGTTCCACAGCCAAGGGGTCCACTATCTGTCCCCTTCACAGCTATCCTCTGCCTCCTGTTGCTCTCCCACTGTTGGGGCTATAGTTGGCGCTGCCTTCTCCTCCTCCTCCTGATTTATTTTTTATTTTATTTTTTGTTACATTTGTACCCCGCACTTTCCCACTCATGGCAGGCTCAATGCGGCTTACATGGGGCAATGGAGGGTTAAGTGACTTACGCAGAGTCACAAGGAGCTGCCTGTGCCTGAAGTGGGAATCAAACTCAGTTCCTCAGGACCAAAGTCCACCACCCTAACCACTAGGCCACTCCTAGTGTTATCTGCTGGGTCCAGCCTCATCCTCTGAGTCAGTATCATCGCTTGCAAATCAAAAGTAAGACAATGTCTTTTGTCACAACCTAACCTGTCCTTGAGCCTCTGCCACCAATGTCTTCTGTGCCTGCTTAGTTTTGTTACCCTTCCTAATTTCTGTTACCAATTCATCTGTCTTTTTACTCTGTGTATTTTGTTTTTTGTTTCATTCATTTCTGTTTTGTTTGAGTGCTGTGTTCTTTTTACATACATCAAGAATCTCTCTTGAATTAAAGAATAGAAATAAGTAAAGAAAAGCAAAGGACATGCTATGTTAGACCATATAAGTACAGTCATATCAGTTCATCAATAAATAAAACAAGGAAAAAATCCTATACAATGTACAGCTGATAATATGTTAGAAACCAAATCCCCTTGCCTTTAATTAGGTTGTGTATCTGAGTCATCAGAACCCACAGGGGAAACAATCTTATCAAACTTAACTCTCTGTCCTTAAAGGTTTGAATGATTTGGTTCATAAAATACTTATTTATTACCTTCATATGTTATTTCACATTTACAGAGAAATCTTAATGTGAAAGCCATCCCCAAAGAGGCAACTATCACTCTTATTTAGGAAAAGTCTGCATCTTTCTTGTGTTTCTTGACATAGGTCAGGGAACATAACTAGTTTACATCCAAGAAAAATACATTGTTTAAGTGCCGTCTGCCTTTGCCCTCTGCTGTGTTCTTCTGTTTCAGTTTGTATACATGCAGTTTGTGTGGTCTGTCTAGGTAAATTGGTGATGAGTCATTTAGGCACTATGGACTAGTCATGCCTAAAAAATTGGCGCTGAAAAAATACAGCTAGGCGTAATCTGCAAAGTATGCCTAAATTTAGGTGTACTTTATAGAATGTTCCTAAATTTCTGTGCAGTTTATAGAATACACCAAGCACCCATCCGCGTGACTAAATTTAGTTGTAGGCAGTTACACCAAGTAAAACCTGATGTAAATGACAACACCTAAATTAGGTGTGGGCTGGGTGTATTCTATAACAGTGCGCATAGACTCATGACCTGCCTATCCATGCCTATAGCCATGTTCCCTTTTCAACTATGCAACTTAGAATTTACGTGCATCATCTTACAGAATACACTTAGTTGTGGGTGTAAATTCTAATTAATGCCAATTAGTGTCAATAATTGCTCATTAATTGGCAATTATTGGTACTGATTGGCTTGTTAACTAATTAAGTTTATGTAATGTTCTGCACGGAAGCAGAAGAAAGTGAGCCCTAAGTCCTAGTCCACAAGGACTACAGAGTGTCAACAAATCCTTGGGTTCTTCACCACAACCAACTGCCATTCCCCGAAGATTGAGCCCTCAGGTTCAGGCAGCCAGCAGGACTCATCCTCAACCAGAATATGTCAGTGTCCAAAGGCAGCCGGTACAGGACAAAGGCAGACCACTGAAGACGTGGTCAGGAATCAGAAATAGAAGCCAAGCAACCCTGGAAACAACAGATACTGGCAGCAAGGTTAGAAGTCAGCGTTGCAGCCAAACAGCTCTGGTCACAGCAGATACTGGTAACAGGGTTAGAAGTCAGTGTAGTAGATACACAGATCTGGTCACAGCAGATACTGGTAGCAGGGTCAGGAGTCGTTTCAGCCAAACAGCTCCGGTCACAGCAGGTACTGTCAAAAGGGTCAGAAGTCAGCGTTAGCCAAACAAATCCAGTCACCACAGGAACTGACAGCCATTTTTGAAGCCCTGAGGAAGCCACGGATCTGGAAGAAAAAGGAGCATGCACCTGATGTCATCATAGGCTGACATATCAAGATGTGCGGGGATGGAGATGCCCCCCTCACATTCCACGGAAATGGACCAGCAAAAGCCATGCCACGATGTTCCCTGCCAAACCACGCCACCGAGAGCAAGGACTCAGTACCTCCACCTGCCGCCAAACATTGCCTGAAGTGTCCCCAATGTGCTTCTAGGTGGGGGGCGTGACAGTTGCACGCATAAATCCAGAATACAAAAGGATTTGCATGCGCAACTTAAGTTGCATTATAGAGAATCTGGGGGTATATGTGTGTTCTATAAATGTGTGGATCTTGTGCAATCTGTTGGAGGAGAATGAAGAGGAGGAGAAAGCACCCACTGGAAAGGATCTATAGGCTCAGCACTTTTTGGACTTGTCTTAGGGCGTGCTTCGGAGCAGATAGCAGGAGGCCCAGCTGTACTGCTGCAGTTCTAGTGCTGCAATGAAGCAGAGATTCAATACTGTATGGAAGCAGAGATTTGAAGGTACATGATGGGGGGGCAGCAGCAGAGAGGACATTGTAGAGTCTATGTGGGTTTAGGGGGTCAGCAAAGAGGCCATAGTGGATCTATGTGTGTGGGGGGGGAACAGCAGAGAGGGCATTGTGTCTATAAATGGGGGGACAGCAGAAAGGGCATGCTGGATCTGTGTGGTGGGATGTACATGCTGGCTGTGGTGGAGTGTGAGTGAGGCAGGGAGAAGGACATGTGTGTGAGAGAGTGTGTGTGTATGTGTGAAAACTGCCCTTCAGTAATCCATAAGATTGACATATAGTATTTATGGTACAATTTCATCAACTCAACATTTCAACTTAAAGTCAATTCCCTCTTTATCCTCCCTACCTCCACCCCACCCGCACTGTTTACCTACTCACTTAAATGATAATAATATTCACTAGGTACCTAGTGGCAATTCTCTGCTTAGATAAGATAATTCCAATTCAATACAAGAAAATGCAGCAGGATGTAAGGGATTTAAAATCAATCCTTAGAAATGTTTGTGTGTGCCATTTGTTAATTGATTCAAGTATGGAAAATGTTCATGTCTTTATAGGAATGTATTTCTGCATGTGGATTTCTTCATTCATTCATTCATTCATTTATTCATAATTGAAGATACCATACTATCCTACAATCTAGGTGGGTTACAAATAAAGCATACAGAATTAAAACAAATAATTTAAATATGCACGACATTAGCCATTACAATTGTACATACTTAAACAAAAAGCACGACACCATACAAGTTACACATAACAGACTGCTTATGCAACATGTCCTGATGTTTATCAGACTGTAACACATTTTTTTTTACTGGATAATAGGCCATCATTCAAATATATATATATATATATAGTGGCTAATAAATCCTCCATTACCTCAAATACAAGCTTAGATTGTGAGCCATCCTGGGACAGAGAAATATCCAGAGTACCTGAATGTAACTCACCTTGAGCTACTACTGAAAGAGGTGTGAGCAAAGTCTAAATAAATAAATAAATAAATATTTCCTTTAGAAAATAATTGATGGGTGAGTCCAGGAGGGGAGATCTTCCTGGTTGGGGGAGGAGGGAGGGAGTGGGGGCTGCACAGCACAATTCTGATTTTAGCTGAAAATGAATTAGTATGTTTTGGATGCACGCAGATCTATTTTATAGCGCACCTGCAAAAAATGTCTTTTTTGGGTCTGAGACCTTACCGTCACCCATTGACTTAGCAGTAAGGTCTCATGTGTTAACCGGGCGGAAATAGTCTATGAACATAGAATGCCTTTTACCGCTCGGTTAGTGCTGCATTGCAGAAAATAAAAATTATTTTCCGGCATGCACACTGGATGCGCGTAAATGAAATTACTTCCCTGGGCCACAGGGTAGCCTAGCGGTAATTCTGAATTGACACACATTGGGCACGCGTGGAGGGGCATAATCGAAAGGGACGCCCAAGTTTTGTTGAGGATGTCCTCGCAAAAAGTCCAGATGGAGGGGCAGGGAAACCTGTATTATCGAAACAAGATGGACGCCCATCTTTCGTTTCGATAATACGGTCGGGGACGCCCAAATCTTGAAATTTAGGTCATCCTTAGAGATGGGCATCCCTAGACTTGTTCGTTTCTGATTTTCAGCGATAATGGAAACCAAGGACACCCATCTCAGAAACAATCAAATGCATGCCCTTTGGTCATGGGAGGAGCCAGCATTTGTAGTACACTGGTCCCCCTCACATGCCAGGACACCAACCAGGGGACAGGGGGTACTGCAGTGGACTTCATAAAATGCTCCCAGGAACATAGCTCCCTTACCTTGTGTGCTGAGCCCCCACAACTGTACACCACTACCATAGCCCTTATGGGTGAAGGGGGAACCTAGATGTGGGTAAAGTGGGTTTTGGAGGGCTCGCTGTTTCCTCCACAAATGTAACATGTAGGGAGGGGGATGGGCCTGGGTCTGCCTAAAACTGCTCCAGGGACCTGCATACTGCTGTGATGGAGCTGAGTATGACATCTGAGGCTGGCAATCAATATTTTTAAAGAGGGTGGGAGGGGGTTAGTGACCACTGGGGGAGTAAGGGGAGGTCATCCCCAATTCTCTCCGGTGGTCATCTGGTCATTTTGGCCACCTTTTTGTGCCTTGGTCATAAGAAAAACTGGACCAGGTAAAGTCGTCCAAATGCTCATCAGGGACGCCCTTTTTTTTCATTATGGGTCAAGGACATCCATGTGTTAGGCACGCCCAAGTCCCGCCTTCGCTACGCCTCCGATATGCCCCTTGAACTTTGGCCGTCCCTGCGACAGAAAGCTGTTGGGGACATCCAAAATCGGCTTTCGATTATACCAATTTGGACTACTCTACATAAGTACATAAGTATTGTCATACTGGGAAGACTAAAGGTCCATCAAGCCCAGCATCCTGTTTACAACAGTGGCCAATCCAGGTCACAAATACCTGGCAAGATCCCAAAAAAGTACAAAACATTCTATATTGCTAATCCCAGAAACAGTGGATTTTCCCCCAAGTCCATTTAATAATGGTCTATGGACTTTTCCTTTAGGAAGTTGTCCAAACCTTTTTTAAACTCCGCTAAGCTAACCGCCTTTACCACATTCTCTGGCAACAAATTCCAGAGTTTAATTACACATTGAGGGAAGAAAAATTTTCTCCAATTCGTTTTAAATTTACTATATTGTAGCTTCGTCACATGCCCCCTAGTCGGAGTATTTTTGGGAAGTGTAAACAGACGCTTCACATCTACCCGTTCAACTCCACTCATTATTTTATAGACCTCTATCATATCTGCCTTCAGCTGCCTTTTCTCCAAGCTGAAGAGCCCTAGCCCCTTTAGCTTTTCCTCATAGGGAAGTTGTCCCATCCCCTTTATCATTTTTGTCGCCCTTCTCTGTACCTTTTCTAATTCCACTATATCTTTTTTTAGATGCTGCGACCAGAATTGAACATAATATTTGAGGTGTGGTCACACCATGGAGTGATACAAAGGCATTATAACATCCTCATTTTTGTTTTCCATTCCTTTCCTAATAATACCTAACATTCTATTTGCTTTCTTAGCCACAGCAGCACACTGAACTGAAGGTTTCAACGTATCATCAACGACGACACCTAGATCCCTTTCTTGGTCTGTGACTCCTAATGTGGAACCTTGCATGACGTAGCTATAATTCGGATTCCTCTTTCCCACTTGCATCACTTTGCACTTGCTCACATTAAACGTCATCTGCCATTTAGTCGCCCAGTCTCCCAGTCTTGTATGGTCCTCTTGTAATTTTTCTCAATCCTCCCGTGATTTAACGACTTTGAATAACTTTGTGTCATCAGAAAGTTTAGTTACCTCACTAGTTACTCCCATCTCTAGGTCATTTATAAATATGTTAAAAAGCAGCGGGTCCCAGCACAGACCCCCTGGGGAACCCCACTAACTACCCTTCTCCATTGAGAATACTGACCATTTAACTCTACTCTCCCTTTTCTATCTTTTAACCAGTTTTAATCCACAATAGAACACTACCTCCTATCCCATGACTCTCCAATTTCCTCTGGAGTCTTTCATGAGGTACTTTGTAAAATGCTTTCTGAAAATCCCTGTGAGAAGGACGCCCATCTTCCGATTTGTGTCGAAAGATGGGCGTTATTCTCCTTTGAAAATGAGCCTGATAGGCACCTATGTGGCTTAGTAAAAGGGCCCCCCTAGTTACTAATAACCTAGTTTAACATTAAAATAACTCATCGTAACTGTAGCTCATGTTAATCAATTCTCCATAATTTTTAAACGGTTTTTCACACATACAGGTCTTTTTATGCATGTTAAAGGGTTGCGCCTATAAGAGTACACACAATGACAAGAAGGCATGTAATTTTATTCAATCCATGTGTTGGCACATACTTATTACACATGCCTGTAGTGATCACCTTATCATTGTAAAGAGCAAATACTAAAGGAATTTATAACAGCGTAATAACACGTATCATTCAAAGGCTCCAAAGTGCTAAATTCATTAATTCATTCTTTGATATAAATGCACAGCAGCACATCTAATTCATGTATGAATTCAAACTTTTTCAATCCATCACTGAGTTTTTGAAAACATATTGATTTGTGTGTTCTGCTCTCAGGAGTTTGGTAGCTATATCTGAATACTATCTTGCCCTTTACTCTTAAGGAATTCATGAATTAGTTATGAATGATCAGTTCATGTGAACTGCATTCTAAAAGATCTTTCTTGGAATGGGACAATAAAGAAGTGATTGATGTTTTAGCTCCAGTGAGGAAGTGCCAAGACAAAAAAAGGCAACAGTAAAAAGTTGGCATTATGGCACTTGGAATGCCAATGGTGAAATTCAGGTGGTGAAGTGGGTAAAACAACATTGAGACAATTATTTTGGGACTATAGAAAGCTAATGGCCTATATTAGGCCCACGATACTCACCATGGGGCCCATTTCCTAAGTTGCGTAAGCATCTACATACGCCCAACGAGTGCCAAACTGAAGTTACCGCCCTGCTACCACGTGGCTCTTGCGGTAATTTCATTTTTGCCATGTGTCCAAAAATAATTTTTATTTTTGGATGCATGTATTAGGCACGTGCCAAGTGGCATTTGACACTTGTAGGTCATTACCACCTGGTTACCGCGTGAGACTTTACCTCTAGGTCAATGGCTGGCAATATGGTCTCAGACCCAAAATGGATGTGTGGCAATTTTCATTTTAACGCATTTCCATTTTCGGCAAAAAATTTAAAAAAAAAACATTTTTTGCAGGTGCGCTAAAAAATGATTCTGTGCACACCCAAAACACCCATCTACACCTTAGTAAAAGGACCCCTAAATTTTTAAATGCCAGCTGCTGTGTAAAAAAAAAAACACTGAATATTCATCACCTGAATAATATATTAGCTATAGCTGCAAGAACCTACCCCTGGCATTCTGTTTGAGACAGTACACATCTGATCTATTTTACTGTATTTACACTCTGTATCTGTTCACTCTGGAGTCCGTAACTACCTCTCCAGAATTATGTAAGCCACATTGACCCTACAAATGGGTGGGAAAACGTTGGATACAAATGTAACAACATTAAATAAATAAATAAATACATACATATCCAGGAATTATCACTGATAGGCAGTGCTATCCTGTTAACAGTGATATTCAGACCACTAAGCAGATAAAGTTTGAATAGCAGTTTTATTGCCCTAACTTTATTTGGTTAGTTATTTGGTTAGCTGTCTGAATATCCTAACCCAGTCAGTCAATGTAGGGTCCATACCAAGGCACGCAATTTATTTAGACATTGTCTATGTAGAACTGTGTCAAAGGCTTTTCTAAAATCTAAGTACAGCACATCCAGCTCCCTCCGTTGACCGCTAATAAATCCAAGTCAGCCTCTTCCATCACAGCCTCTAGAACCAGAACTTGATTTAGTCTATTTTTGCATGCAGATGGTATGCACTTCTTTGTCCCTATTTCTAAATCAGTGAAAAGATCAAAGAAAAGATTAGAAGAATTCATGTTTAGATTTCATAGCTAGTTGCTAAGAAATTGCTTGTGATTGAACATTGTGATAACAGTGATTTTATGGGTGATTTCTGCAGAACTTCTTAAGGAGTTGGTCACAATTTCCTTTCTGAAACATGATATTGCTTTATAGGATTAGAATTAAAAACACTTGGAGTATAACTTTATAAGGGGTCACCTAGAAAAAGCCATTTGAGGCACCTATGTTTAGCCTATGCTATAAAGACAGATAGGTGTTGACTTGTCTCCATAAAATACCATGGTAAGTGGCAGGTGCAGTCACTTAGACCAGCACTAACCCTGGTGTAAATCTCCAAACAAATGTTTCTCAGTTAAGTGTATATGTTATAATATATGTACATACTTGTCTGCTCCCCCCTCAATCCAGCCAAATTCCTTTTGTGCATTTATTGTACTATTCTACTTTTGTGCCAGTCAGTATATTATAAGAGGTCATTTATGTGCAAATTTGTCCACATTAGCATATAGCTAACTAAAATACCCCAAAGTAGGACACTAAAATACCCCAAAGGAGGAGCCCTGGAGCCTCCCCCAGACCCATATTTGGCCACTGACCACCAATACAAAGGTGGAATGGGCTCAAAAAGGCCCAAAGAAAATCAGACCCCCCCCCCCCCCAGAACAACATGGACCCCTCAAACGGGTCCCAATGGAGTAGGGTTGAACACAGGTAGCCCCAACATGGCCCAAAATGACACGGGTCACAACAGAAAACCCAGCAGCCACCCAGTACTCAGGTAAGCCCTCTTTTAATTCAAAAACTTTTTATTTTGTATACTCCATTTACAGTATCTTTGAGGGATGTTAGATATCCCAATGAGAGGGTGCAATAAGGACAAAAGCAAGCCATGTGCCTTTATGAGAAAAACAGACAGAAATTAAAGATTGCAAATTATCCCTGTCTTCTGCCAGCTTTTTTCTGGCTTTATTTTTCCAGGAATAATACAGCTGTGTTATTCAATTTACATAGTAATGAGGTATTTTGCCTGCATTTAAATGCTTTGATTCTAATTTCTGTGTATTCCACAGTACCTTATAATATATATTATTGCCCTTTAACACACATTAAGGGGCAAATAATGTGTGTTGTTGCCATAAAGGGCTAGATTCTATATATGGTGCTCAAAAAAGGGCTATTCTATAAGCCATGCTTAAAGTTAGGCGTGGTTTATAGTACAGCTCTTATGCTTGGGAATCACACCTAATTTTAGGTGAGGCCATTTGTACAAATTGAAACATGGTGCAAATATACATGCCTATGTTAGGCACGTATCCCCCGTTATTCTATAACAAATCGCGTTAATTTTAGAAATGCCCCTGTTTCACCCATGACCCTCTCATTGCCATGCCCCCTTTTTCAGATCACGTATAAAGTTAAATTAAATCTAATTAGTGCCAATAATTGCCTCTGAAAAAGCCAATTATTGGTGCTAATTAGTTTGTTATTTAACTAAATTGCGTGCACAAATTGGTCACATGCCCAAATTTGTGCATGCAATTTTTGGCAAGTTTTACAGAATTTGGTGGAAAGCATCTCAATAAATACCTCCTTAGGGCTTTGCATTTGTTGAAAGTGCTATTTGTACATAGAAGAGGCAATTTTGTGACAGATATGTGTAAGTGGCACCGCTTAAATATGTTAGGTTGCAGATTGTGGTAACTACATATCCACAGGAACTGCTTAAGGAAACAAGGTTTAGAACTCTTTGGGCATTTTGAGGTAGTACTGAATACCTGAGAAGTCAGCAGAAATTCATTTCAAGCTTTCCCCCAAATTCCACACTCAAACAATTCAAACAATAAGTAAACTGGCAGTTATGTATAACCTAAAGTAGGTGTAAATATTCACAGGAAAACTTTTCTGTATATATATATATATATATATAGTGCACTCCATTTAAGTGAATGTCGGATAAGCACATGCTCTGTTAACTGCATGCCGTAATTTTTGGCACGATCAATTTCTATGGGGACATACTTCAGTTTAGTGCACCACTGATAAGTGCAATATTCGCTTATATGCATGATTCAAGACTGCTTCTTCTGCAGGAAAGACTCCACATAAGCGCGTGCATGGAATATGGAAGCCAATTGGCGTGACAACCAATGAGATTTCAAATTTACTGCCTCTTTAACTGCCACAGGCAGAATAAGCGAAAGAATGTTGTTAGGGCATACACCGGGGTCGTCGTTGTCATCATGGCGGAACTGTAAGACTTTAACACTGGCTGAACAAATAGAAGTTCTTAAAAAATTGGAAAGCAAACAAAGTCAAGCATCTATTGCTAAAGAATATGGTGTCAATCCCAGTCAAATTTTACGTGTCTTGAAGCAGAAAGACCAGCTTCTGGAAGACTGGCAAAACAATACAAATCCACAACGGACATGAAAATGGGCGGGAAAAGCTGAAAAGGTAGAAGATGCTCTTCTTCGGTGGTTTTCTTGAGTCAGGAGCAGACAGCTTCCTGTCAGTGGTCCACTGCTTATGGAGAAAGCTAACCAACTAGCTGAAAGTCTTGGACTAACTGAATTCAAAGCCACTGTTGGATGGTTGGAAAGATGGAAGGAGAGGAACAGCATAAAATTCAAGAAACAGCATGGTGAGAAACAAGACACTGATGACTTTGGTGCTGAAAATTGGGTTGTTTCAGTTCTTCCTACCCTCTTCAATGAGTTTGCACCTCGTGACATTTTCAATGCTGACGAAAACCGTCTCTACTGGTGAGCGATTCTTGATGGAACACTTGCATTCAAGCATGCCGAAACTGCTGGGGTAAAATGTCAAAGGACCGACTGACGATCCTCCTGTGCTGCAATATGGATGGGAGTGAGAAGTTGGAACCCCTCGTCATTGGAAAGAGCAAACAGCCCCGTTGCTTCAAGAAAGTTAAGTGACTTCCTGTGTCTTACGAGGCTAATGCAAATTCATGGATGACTGGGGAAATTTGGAAGCAGTGGCTAAAGAAGTTAGACACTAGAATGTGGCCACAAAAGCGTCAGATTTTGTTGCTTTGTGATAATTGTGCTGCACACAGGGATGATGTCAGGCTGTCTAACGTCCAGGTGGTCTTCCTGCCACCAAACACTACCTCTCTGATCCAACCTATGGATCAGGGCATAATAGCCAATGTCAAGCAACATTATCGGGCTCTTGTGCTAAGTCGTCTGATGAGTATTATGGAAGACCAGACTGGCATGGATAAACGTGCTGTTGAACTGTCTCGTAATCTATCACTGTTGGATTCCCTACATATGCAGAAAGAAGCCTGGAATCATGTTACACAGGCAACTATTGTGAACTGCTACAAGCGGGCAACCTTTGTTAAGGATGTGGAGAGGGATGAAACAGATGCAGCTGTTGCAAACGCGTCAGATGAAGAGGTTATTGACATCCCAGCCAGTGTTACTGAAGAGGAGTTCCATCGCTATGTAGCTGTTGAGTACGATCTACAAACAACTGAAGACAGCACTGATGTCAAGATATACGCCTACACACAAGCACCAATGGCTGATGATGGAACAGATGAAGAAATGAGCAGCAAGGCACATGCTGACGAAATTCAACAACCTCCTCCTGTCACTTTTGCAAGAACGCTGGAGAGTCTCAACATTGTACGGGCCTATCTGGAGGCCACTGGATGTCAGTGCTATGACAGTTTTTACCATCTGGCAGACGTAGTCTATGGAACTCACAGACCCAAGAGTGTACAGAGGACTATAACTGATTACTTCAAGCAAGCCTAATGTCAGTTAACTGAGACTGTATACTGTACGTATAATAATAAACAGTACTGTACATATGTTTATCAGATGTCAAGCTTCTTTGGGTCAGAACAGTTAAGTGCATGCTCTGGATAACTGCATGCATTTCTTTGGTCCCAGACCTTGCACCTAAGCAGATTGCACTGTATATATATATATATATATATATATATATATATATATATATATATATATATATATATATATATATATATATATAGTCGTTCTAAAATATAGAATACTTTATACTTTGAAGGATCACCAAGACCACATCCACTATATGTATGTATCTGTGTGTGGCAGCATGTGCCTTTCCTTGTAAATGCATGTAATTCTTCTAAAATTGCCTCCATAGTTTCTAAATCTATCAGCAATTTTCTCCTTCCCATGATTTGTTACATTCTAGTGAATGACAATTATTGCTTTTTAAAATTCAATGAATGTAGACTTAGGTGCCTTTTACTAAAATGCAGTAAATTTTGCGCTTGCCATACGTTAACAACAAAAACTAATGTATGATAAGTTCCAAGTCCATGTGCTAAATGCAGGGGCATTCCCTGCATCAACACTGCATTTACTGCACGGGGCAGACAGTTACCACACAAATACTGCATTATATGCAGTGGCTAATAGCATGCGAACATGCATGCTATGTGCCCATTCAGGTAAAGCAGTGAGAGACCATTCAATAAAAGCATAAATACAGCCAAGCTGCAATGACATACCCCACTCCCTAAACATATTCCCACCCCCACCCCCAAATTCATCCCCCCCCCCCAGATGCTTCCCCTCCAAATACTTCCCCCACTCCGATTCACCCCACAGGTTGGAACCACTACCTGCAACTCCCCTCCCCACACAATCTGATCCCCTTTTCCACAAGACACTGTCCCGAAAACAGAAAAACCCTATCCTCAACAGAAGAACCCAGCTCTCTCAAAACCCTGGATTAAGCAGCTAGCACAGGACTTTTACCATGCTGGTTTCTGAAAAAGCAAAGAAGACATTAACCTGGGTCTGCACTAATGTCCATCACACAATAAAACCCAAATTAGCTACTTAATAAAGCTTAGTAAAAGAGATCCTTAATTCCAGAAATAAAATAATGCTGTGAGAATGCATTTACTGTTCTCTACTAACTGGATTTTAAAAGCTCTTACTATTGTTTGCTGCTGCTAAATGTTTTTGCTTTATTTTGAAATCCTTGTTTATTTCCTCTTTATACATGTCATACAGCTACCAAAATTGTTTAGTATTATGTAAGTCAATTCAATAAGGACTACTGCTTATAAAATCTAAACTTAAAATAAAAGAGGCAGGAATTCTAACTATACAGGCTGGAGGCAATCTGGAAATGTTGAGCCAAGGGGGATCTATGTGTGTACAAAAGCTTTAGTAACATAAATAGATTTATATCTGGAATACTTTAAGCAGCAAAATAAATAAAAACCTGACGCTAAATAAAACAAAACAAGATATATCAGTATAAACCCTTCTCCCCTATCTCTAGGAAGGAGAGCAATGGGGAGGGTTCATTTCCAAACTGAGATGAAATTGTGTGCTACCTTTATAGAGTAGCAACTAATTGTAGTTACATGCATGAGTGCGAATTAGTGCCAATCAACTGCAATTAATGCCAATTATTGAGTATTAGTGCCAATTATTGAGTATTAGTGCCAATTATGGCCAAATTAATGCCATCATTTATGTACACAATTTCTACTTTTTTATTACTCATGCACATAAAATTGCACATGAGGAACGTAGATTTGCACACATTATAGCATGAGAGGGGATGTTGAAAACAAGAAAAAAAATGTATGTGTGAATGAAGAGATGCTGTAATCATTGATTCCTTAACTATAAAGTAACAAATCTGCAGTTAAAGAAAAGTGTATACAAGTAAAGTGAAGACGTTTAAGGTCACAAAACTGATACCAATTATCTGACTTGTTAAAAACTGATCTGAAGAAGAAAGGTTACCTTTGACAGCAAATCAAAAAATAGGTATTGTTAGTCCAATAAAAAAGTTTTCATCTTATTTTCTTTTCTATGTTTTGTTTTATTTCTATTTATTACCTTTAAAAGTGGACCAACATGGTTACCACATCACTTTACTAAAGACTGGAAGTGGAATTGTTTTTCTTTATTTTGTCTGCAATGCATTGCCAGTGTACATATAAAAGACTATCTTTATATTTTCCTAGTGGAATATGATCATACACCAGTGCACAACTGTGCCCAATCTACAGTCAGCCCATTAGATATTTGTGTATCTCCAGACTTTCAATTATGAACAACATTGAGGCTGGTGGGAATATAGGCACATATAAATATTTCTTTGTCATATTCCTTGTTAGATCTTTGAAGGAATTTACCTGTTACTACTGTATATACCTTTCATTAGCCAGTCGGTAAATATTTAAATTATTGTATAACCATCACTGCTCCTCACAGGTACAGAAATATGCAATTTCTGCCTATCCTGGAGAATGTGCACAAGAGTGAACAATAAGTTTAATTTAATTTAATAGCACATTTATAACCCACATAACCATTAACATAGCTCAAGGTGGGGAACAAAAAGATGAAATACATAAAAACAACAAAGGCTAAAGAATAAGTTCACCTTACAAGATAGAAATTGCAATCCAAAATCTCATTAACCTAAAGTGAGATGAGATAAAATAATATACTTATAATAATAGTATAGGTTATAAAATTTCTTAAACAACCAGGTCTTCAAGTCATGATGAAACCTCTCATATTGTTGCTGTGAGCACAGATGTAAGGGTAAGGCATTCCACAATATAGGATCACTTCCTGCTATACATATTTTCCTCCAAGGAACTAAGGGCCTCTTTTATCAAGCCACGCTATGGCTCCTGGTGCGGTAATGCTGACAAAGCCCCATTCACTTTCAATGGGCTCCGTCAGCATTGCCATGCTGGAGCCGCTAGTGTGGCTTGATAAAAGAGGACCTTAATTAAATTCATTGGTCAAAATTCTAATGTGTGCAGTTCAAAAGGGACACGGCTATGGGCAGGGAAACGGGCATTCTATGGGCATTACCAAATTTATGCGTGTAGTTATGGAATTTGACTCAGTGTGAGTAAATCTATGTGCAGGGACTTACACCACATTTTCATTGGTATAAATGGAGGCGCTGGGGTATCAAATTAGCATGTTTTATATACTGCTCCTAAATTTAGGCATCATTTATACAATACTCTTAGGTGGAAAATTTTACTATTCAGATTTTTTAGGCAACTTATATAGTATCTGGCCCTCAACGGGTAATCCTGGCACCATCCTAAATCCAATTCCCAACCAATCCCACACTTACCAGATAGTGCCATGTCAGTCACACTGGTTTTCCATTCCAGCACTACTGTGGAGTTAAGTGTCACTTTTGATCTGTGGAAGCTCCACGCTACATGGTTTAACTGGACCGGAGCCTCTCTTGCCCATTTAAATTATTCTCAATGTCTATCCCTATGTTTCTATGTTAGTGAGGCCAATTCTACAATTCTAAAGCTGTATAGGAATTCAGCATTTGCAAGCTGAATGATGGCTTATAGTTTATTCTGTGATGATAAAATACTTTTCAATATCAATTTTAATCTCTTGTGATATTCTTTACTGATCTGTTACCTCAGTAATTTATGTAGAATCGTTGTTTTTTCCTGCACTTCTAAATATGTATATACACATTATTGTTCAATTTCCTTTATGTCTATGTCATCAGAGACATATTTTCTGTTTTGTTCAATTTTCCTCTAAGGAAAGTTGCCTTAGTACATTTGTCAAGGGCAAAAGTCATCCTGATATCATCTGAAAAGCTTTTTAACTACATGAATTTGTTCTACTAAGTGTTTAGCACTGCTGCTATAGAGCTCCCTCTCTGCCACGTACACCCGTTACATTACATTACATTTATTTCTTATATTCTGCATATACCCACACAGGGTTCAAGGCAAATTACAAAAAGAATGCTAGGGTATAAAACATAGGAATATACAATAGAACAATTAGTGTAACGCCACAGAGTAGAGAATTTCAGTAAGTTAACATGATGTAGGATTAATTTTAGCAACAATATAGTTTCAGAACAAAATCATTTTTATGGCCCTATTAAAAAGAACATAATTGATCTCACAGCATATCTCGATCAGCAGCAGAGTCCATGATTTTGCTGCTTGATTGAAAAAAATGATACATTGAGGTCTTACACCTCTCAGTTTCGGAAAAGACATTAAATTGATTTCGGTTCAGGTGTTTTGAAGATGAGCAAGCAGAAGAAAGTAAAGTATACATGTAGGATGGCACTAAGCCTTGAGTAATTTTAAAAATTAAACAGTAGAGCTTGAACAATATTCTACATATATCTGTACCTATCTGTCTATCTATACACACACACACACACACACACACACACACACACACACACACATACCTACCTCCAATACAAAGAAAATGGCAGAACACATGATGTCCCTGAAAACTCTCCTTCAAGAGGGACACAATTTTGGTCTCTATGCATCTGGTGGCAGTGACTGCAGAAAAGATGGGAATTTAGAGAACACCACAATTTCAAAGTAACAAGATAAAATATAAGTGGCTTTTCCCTTTTGGGTTAGCCTTTATGCCAGAAAATGCCATTACAAGGACAGTAAAAACTATTAGCTATTAGCAGTAAAACACATGGAAATCGAAGGCCTGACAGCACCAAGGTGCAAAAACAGTGCTAAACCACTGAGTGCAGTGAAGAAACAGCAGAAAGTGATGAAGGGAAGAAGAACCACAAGACACACCAAAGGCAATGAGAATTCTGAAGACCCAAGGGGGCACTCATATGTGAGAGGCCTGAACGTTTGAAGAACAGGATTTGAAGATGCTAGAGATGGCACAAGACTCATTAGATAAAAATACATTGACTTCATGGAAGGATAAGTGTGGGGAAATGACTGGAATTACCGAAGGAATGCACAGGAAGCAGTGGTTGAGAAGTGGAGTAGGAGAATTATTAAACTAGAGGATGGGTGGGAATAAACAAGATAAATATAAATTCTTAACAATGAGTGTCAAGGGCTTAAATTGGGGAGTTAAGAGAAACAACTTTTTAAAGAAGCTAACCCCTGGAGGAGGACACAGTATTCATTCAAGAAACCCACCTGAAGAGACCAGATTAATACTTATTGAGTGTTAATAAATACTCAAAGTTACTAGCAGCTAATTGCTTAGAACCGGAGAAGGGTGTGTTGGAGATTCAGATAGCAAAGGAAAGAATCTTAACTATCCAGCAGATGGAAAAAGACCCCCGAGAGCATTATATATTTATAGAGAGGAAAGATGCCCATAGGATGATCTTGATAGGGGTATAGGTGCCCAACCAAAATCTGGGACCTTTCTTTGAGGACTTAAGAGAAGGACTAGGGATAGGGGGTAGCATCAATGATGAAGGGGGGGGGGGGGGGGGACAGAAATTTTAATATCACACTTATCCCTAGTTTGAATAACACAGGAGAGGGGCAGCTGAAGCTGCAGAGGGCATAGTGAAATTTGAACAAGCTTATAACTACTACTACTTATCATTTCTATAGTGCTACTAGACATACGCAGCACTGTACACTTGAACATGAAGAGACAGTCCCTGCTTGACAGAGCTTACAATGTAATCAGGACATCCAAGCAGTGGTGTAGTAAGGGGGGATGGTGGGGCGGTCCGCCCCGGGTGCACGCCGCTGGGGGGGTGTCGGCTCCGCTGGTTCCCTGCTCTCTCTCTGCCCTGGAACAGAGACAGCAGGGAACCAGCGGAGCCGACGCAGCTCCCAGTGACATGCAGTCGGGGTGGTTCGGCCCTCCCGCCCATCCCTTGTCGCTTTCCCTCGTCGCTTTCCCTGGTAAGTACGTGCTCTGGGGGGTGCGGTCTGGAGGGGGGAGGGTGTGCCGTGCTGTACCCGGGGGGGGGGGGGTGCGCAGCTGCGACTCGCCCCGGGTGTCAACTGCCCTCGCTACGGCACTGCATCCAAGGGTACTCAAACAACTCAAGCATGAAATTGCTGATCTGCTGTTTGTAATACGTAACCTGTCATTAAAATCGTCCATAGTACCTGAAGCTTGGAGGGTGACCAATGTGACATCGATTTTTTAAAAGGGTTCTAGGGATGATCCGGGAAATTATAGACCGGTAAGCCTGATGGTGCCAGGTAAAATAGTGGAAACTCTTATAAAGAATAAAATTACAGAACACGTAGACAAACATGGTTTAATGGGACAGAGTCAGCATGGGTTTAGCCAAGGGAAGTCTTGCCTCACCAATTTGCTATAAAGGATAAAGGTGGGCCAGTTGATGTAGTGTATCTAGATTTTCAGAAAGCTTTTGATAAAGTTCCTCATGAGAGACTTCTAAGAAAATTAAAGAGTCATGGGATAGGAGGCAAGAAAACAAAGGGTAGGATTAAATGGTCATTTCTCTAAATTGAGGAGGGTGGAGTGCCAAAGGGATCTGTACTGGGACTGGTACTATTTAACATATTTATAAATGATATGGAAATTGGAACAATAAGTGAGGTGATCAAATTTGCAGATGATACAAAACTATTCAAGGTTGTTAAAACATGTGCGGACTGTGAAATATTTCAGGAAGGCCTTAGGAAATTGGAAGACTGGGCATCCAAATGGCAGATGAAATTTAATGTGGACAAATACAAAGTGATGCACATTGGAAAGAATAATCCAAATCATAGCTACCTGATGCTAGGATCCGCCTTGGGGGTCAGCGCTCAAGAAAAAGATCTGGGTGTCGTTGTAGATAATACATTGAAATCTTCTGCTCAGTGTGCAGCTGTGGCCAAAAAAACCAAATAGGATGCTGGGAAGTACTTGGAAATGGATGGGGAATAAGAGAAAAAACATTATAATGCCTTTGTATTGCTCCATGATACATCCACACCTTGAATATTCCATTCAGATCTGGTCGCCGTATCTCACAAAAGATATAGCAGAATTAGAAAAGGTTCAAAGAAGAGCGACCAAAATGATAAAGGGGATGGAACTCCTCTCGTATGAGGAAAGGCTAAAGAGCTTAGGGCTCTTCAGCTTGGAAAAGAGACAGATGAGGGGCGATATGATTGAGGTCTACAAAATCTTGAGTGGCGAAGAACAAGTGGAAGTAACTCAATTTTTTACTCGTTCCAAAAGTACAAAGACTAGGGAACACATGGAAGTACTTTTAGGAGGAAATATTTTTTCACTCAACAAATAGTTAGGCTCTGGAACTCTTTTCTGGAAGATGTGGTAACAGCGGTTAGCGTATCTGGGTTTAAAAAAGGTTTGGACAAATTCCTGGAGGAAAAGTCCATCGTCTGCTATTGAGGCAGATATGGGAAGCAACTGCTTGCCCTGGGATTTGTATTATGCAGTGATGCCAAGATTTGGGTTTCTGCCAGGTACTTGTGATCTGCCATGGATAAGTTGCTGAAAGTGCTATCAAGATCCCCCCTAGTCTTATTCTTTGAACAATTAGAAGCAAAAAAGATATTGGTGTACTTCCTATGAGCCACCAAACACTCATGGGCAGGCTTTACATGGGTCCTGGATGAAGGCCACATCCGCTTTCAATTGCATCAGCTCTTTAAACATAAGTCATCTTTTGGTGGGGCATTCAAGCTTCTTACATTTAACGTAACACAGGTTAAAGTAGACATTTCTAAAATATATTAAACTAAGCAGTCTTACAAAAAATAAAAACTAAACGTTCAAAATTAGAAACCCATATGCACACAAGATCATAAACTAAACAAAGCTTTCTATTAAAAAAATAACACTACTGTATCCAATAAGAACCCAACCCTCCTCCCAAAATCTTATAGGCATGACAACTCAACAATAGGTGGCATGCCACAAGAAAGGGAGAGGAAGCCATACACCACTTTGAATAATATCATCTGCTGAGTCCCATGATCCATCCAAAAAAAATATGATTTGGTAAGGAACCAGGCCATCCCTCAGCAAGTACAGCTCTGTAGCTGTCCTCACTTGGATTCCAGGGCTCTGTCCTTTCCTGGTTCTCTTCCTACCTCTCCCTCCGCACCTTTAGTGTTCATTCTGGTGGATCCTCTTCTACTTCTATGCCTCTGCTTGTCGGCGTACCTCAGGGTTCTGTTCTTGGTCCCCTCCTCTTTTCTATCTACAGTTCTTCCCTTGGTTCATTAATCTAATCCCATGGCTTTTCCTACCATCTCTATGCTGAGGACTCCCAAATCTACCTTTCTACCCCTGATATCTCACCTTGCATCCAAACCAAAGTTTCAGCGTGCTTGTCTGACATTGTTGTCTGGATGTCTCAACGCCATCTGAAATTAAATATGACCAAAACCAAGCTTCTCATTTTCCCCCCCAAACCCACCTCTCCGCTCCCCCAGTTTTCTATTTCTGTTGATGGCTCTCTCATTCTCCCTGTCTCCTCAGCTCGAAACCTTGGGGTCATCTTTGACTCTTGTCTTTCCTTCTCTGCTCATATCCAGCAGATCGCCAAGACCTGTCGTTTCTTTCTTTACAACATCCGAAAATCTTTCTTTCCGAGCACTCTACCAAAACCCTCATCCACACCCTTGTCACCTCTCGTTTAGACTACTGCAATCTGCTTCTTGCTGGCCTCCCACTTAGTCACCTCTCCCCTCTCCAATCGGTTCAAAACTCTGCTGCCCGTCTTGTCTTCTGCCAGGGTCGCTTTACTCATACTACCCCTCTCCTCATGTCGCTTCACTGGCTCCCTATCCGTTTTCGCATCCTGTTCAAACGTCTTCTACTAACCTATAAATGTACTTACTCTGCTGCTCCCCAGTATCTCTCCACACTTGTCCTTCCCTACACCCCTTCCCGTGCACTCCGCTCCATGGATAAATCCTTTTTATCTGTTCCCTTCTCCACTACTGCCAACTCCAGACTTCGCGCCTTCTGTCTCGCTGCACCCTAACCCTGGAATAAACTTCCTGAGCCCCTACGTCTTGCCCCATCCTTGGCCACCTTTAAATCTAGAATGAAAGCCCACCTCTTTAACATTGCTTTTGACTTGTAACCACTCGCCTCCACCTACCCTCCTCTCCTCCTTCCTGTACACATTAATTGATTTGATTTGCTTACTTTATTTTTTGTCTATTAGATTGTAAGCTCTTTGAGCAGGGACTGTCTTTCTTCTATGTTTGTGCAGCGCTGCGTAAGCCTTGTAGCACTATAAAAATGCTAAATAGTAGTAGTAGTAGCTATGGAATGAGAGCACTCTCACTTCAGGTCTTTTTATGCTAAGGAAGCAAAGCCTTATCCGATAGCTGCCATTGAAGGTGTCCCCTTCCATGTGACACTCTGCCATTTTAGGCATTTGGAATTCCCACACTCATGCAATAAAGAAGATAGAAGAGACACAGTCTTTGATGTATGAGAAAGCAGCTCTTGCACGTCCTCTGAAGAGCACATCCAGTGTAGCTTCCCATCCTTTTAAAACACTACGGCAAATGGGTGCTGCCACTAATATCAGATACCCTCCTCACAGAGATGTTGAATAAGGGGCCTCAACACACCCCTAAGCTTCAATGTGATTGTAGAAATATCCTGATAAATATCAACTTTATGTGTCCCATTCAAATGGTGCGTTAACCCGAGCTTTAGTCAAAAGTGCTTCCTTCAATATAAAATCCTAAAAACAGACATTAATATCTTTAGAGTGATTCTGCCTCCGATTACCCAATGCCCGATGGGCTATGTCAAGAGCAATGCTTGCTGGTTCAACTGAATCAGATTCCTCTGAGAAGACTGTGCCTGCTATTTGTTGTATGATCTTTTTACAATCCGTATACTCTGAGCCTTCTGGCACTCCCCGAAAATGCTCCGATTCTCCAAATCTGCTTCTATAATACATTTACCTAAATCAGCAATCTCATCCCGCAAGTCTGCTCCCAGAGCTGCAAGGTTGGCCTGGACAGCCCATAGATCCAATTTTATTTCTTGAAGACAAGTACAGACAGCTTTCATCAGGTCCTCGGGTTCAGATAATCACAGAGGTTGCGTAAGGAGAGGAGGCATCCTGACCAGGAGATTAAAACATTCCATAATCATCCTCAGATCCACCGAGGTGAGGCCAAGGTCCGTGGCCCACTGTTGGAGTGCAAAATCTTGGAGATTTACTGCTCAGGATCGTGACCCGCCGTCCCGACCCCAGCACTACAACACTAATAAGTATCACCACCAAAATACAGTAGGCTGAGCACTCTGATGGACCAATTGGTTGCTGATTTTTTTATAGATGCTGCAGTGCTCTTTGTTCAAGCAGCCATCTTCAATGGTGACATCACTTCCTCTCCTGAAAAAGTTTTTTAGTGTTAGAAATATCTTTGTCAATCAATTTTGTATAATAATAATACCTCTTAGCTTCTTTTAATTTCAATATGTACTCAGAGAGGGCTTTCTTCCAAAAAACATTATTGCATTTAGACTTATCCTTTAGCTAGTGTCTTTTCAATTTCTACATAGTTCCTTTAACTTTAATAGATCAACATTGAACCAGTTATTGCATCACTAGTACTTGACCAAGGGCCACAGACCACTTTTTTTAAATGAAATCTAGTATATGTACATCTAGAGTCTAGCCAATAGCCTCTTGATTTTATAAAAGTTGTCAAAAATTGCACAGGCATATTTAGGCATGCTCCCAATTTGCATGTGCAGTTTGATAGAATACTGAGCCAATTAGCTTTTTAACAAGCAATTATTGGCACTAATTAGATTTGAGTAGAACTTACACATGTAAATTTAGGCACGAGATCGCCACCTAAAATTCACATGGGACCAAAAAAGGGGATGCAGAAGTGGGAGGGTCATGAACATTTCAGAGTAGACCAAGGGGCGAAGTTTTGAGTTACAAGTATAATTATAGAATATGGGTGTTCTGCACGTAAATTTAGGTGTGGGCATTTGCACCACATTTTCCTTGGTACAAATGGTGGTACATAAATTTACGCATGACCTCTCTGCTTAAGCAATATTCTATAAACTGTGCTGAACTGTAGGCGCGACTTATATAATACTACTTAAGTGGGGAGGATTTTTTGTTGCTGATTTTTTAGGCACCATGTATAGAATTCACTACTAGGTGTCATTATTGTGGAAGAGTTGCTTTATTGTTAGTGCAGTGGCCTAAGAACCAGGGGAACCAGGTTTGATTCCTACTACAGCTCCTTGTGACTCTAAGCAAATCATTTAACCCTTCATTGCCCAGGTACAAAATAAGTACCTATATATAATATGTAAGCCACTTTGATTGTAACCACAGAAAGGTGGTATATCAAATCCCATCTGCTTTCCCTTACAATAGGATTTAGCTCACACATTTTCAGGTTGTAATTCCAGGTAATTTGCTTTCAGTTACAGTTTTCCTGAGGCATTAGAAGATTAACGCCAATGTTTAATAATGTCTTCTATAGGCACGTTAGCATTTTTAATTCGCATAAATAGTTTATGCACGTTAAATGCTAATGCACCCACAGAAATGTATAGGCACGTTAGCGTTTAACGCGCCTTAACTTTAAAGGCATGTTAGAAACACTAATGCACCTTAATAAACCTACCCTTAAGTGACTTGCCCAAGGTCTCAAGGAGAATCAGTGGGATTAGAACCTTAACTCTAAGCCCACTGCTCAAACCTCTTCTCCTTCCCCTAAGGGCTGTGATTACTGCTTTTACAGCATCCTCACTTCTAAGCAGCTTGTGAAGAAGCCAGGCTTGGGAGTGAAGCCCAATTCTCTCACCTGATAGTGTGCAGCACTACCAGGGAACAACTAGATCACTTTTTAGATCTCTTTTCTCCCCTTTGCTTCCTGCACAGAAAGGATGACTACGTGGTATAGCAATATTTAAATAAAATCATGCTGCAACTGATATGTAGAAAAGTATTTTCATCTCTTGCCCTTTGTTTGAGTTGTTATGTTATCATTTCTGTTGTGCTTCTACTCTTTAGCTGAAACATATGGCAATGAATTTTAAAATATACTGCACATTTCAGGGAGTTCATCTATAAAAGGTACCTAAAATACTTTAAGTAAATATATATAATGTTCCTATAATTCTGGCAGCTGGCCACTATAGTTTATATTAGTTGAATCATTGAAACCCAGAGAGGGCATGATGTCACTCTTGGGCAAAGCTAGCTGATTACTTTCATTTCTAGGAAATCTAGGCTAGGAAGTCAGATGAAAGTGATTAGGAAGCTTCTTGGTGTGGTTAGTTTTGTGTGACTAGAATAAGTTTAGTTATATGACTGAAATATTTAATATTTTTGCTGTAAACATCCTGTTTTTTTTTCTGTAGAGAGGTGTGGTAGCCGTGTTAGTCCACTTTTAAAGGTAATTAATAGAAATAAAACATGGAAAAGAAAATAAGATGATACCTTTTTTATTGGACATAACTTAATACATTTCTTGATTAGCTTTCCATTTAACAACCCAGAGCTGGGAAAATTAAGAAAAATCATAAGAGATCTGCAGCCTCCACTCCAAGAGGATGAATTACTGAAAAAGATATTCCCATCCCCACCAGTGCTGGCTTTCTGACAGCCACCCAACTTAAAACAAAAGCTAATTAGAAGTAAGCTCCCAACACAGACTCAAAAAGAAAAGAATGGCGCACATCCTTGCAATATATCCAGCTGCAAACTATGCCAGAATATCTCACAGGACCCCACGATCATTCACAAAGGAAAAATATTCAACATTAAGGAGTTTTTCACATGCTCATCTTCCAATGTGGTATATATCATTCAGTGTAAAAAGTGTGATGAAGGCTGCTACATTGGAGAAACAAGTCAGATACTAAAGAATAGATTTAATTTACATAGACATCATATGAAAAATGCCAGTACAAACAAAGATGTCACGCCTGTGGGACAGCACTTCACAAAACCAGAACACTGTACCAGTGATTTCATGGTAAGGATCATGAAAGGGAACTTTAAAACAATACAGGAACGTAAGACCTTTGAAGTCAAAATGATTAGATATTTTGACACCCACCAGACAGGACTTAACAAAGATCTGGGTTTTCTAGCCCATTACAAAGCATAAAATTGTATTGCTTTGTAAATTGTAGTGCTCTCCTGTCTCCCTGACTCTCACCTATCCACCCCATCCTGTTAGATTGTCACTGAAATGCTTTGATGTTTCACTCATCCCCTGTCTCCATTCATATAGACGGTCACTGAAATGCTTTGATGTTTCGCTCATATATACTGTCATCTACCAACATTTGCTTATTTCCAATCTGACGAAGAAGGGCAACCTTTGAAAGCTAATCAAGAAATGTATTAAGTTATGTCAAATAAAAAAGGTATCATCTTATTTTCTTTTCCATGTTTTATTTTGTTTTATTTCTGGAAATACAGAGTAAGCAACGAAAATAATGTATGCAATAGATAGAAAACCAAAAAGCTGAGAAAAAGAATTCAGAGAAAGACAGGGTCTGGAATGTTGATAGGAGGACAAAACCCAGACTACAGCTAGGGTGGCCATGAAGTCAGAAGAAGAGCTAGATAACTAACAGGCTGGAAAGGGAATCTCCATTTTAAAAACCTGAGGCAAGTTTGAAAATGAATGGAAAATTGCAACAACAACAATTGCAAAAACCTTTTTTTGCTTGTTTTTTTTTTATAAACCAAAATGTTCCTCCCCTTTTAATTTGATTTTCATTTTCTTTCATTTAGGAAATGAAAACAAAACCATAAGCAGTATTGTGTTAATCCTTATCCCTTCTCTGTTGACCATCCTCATTCTCTTCCACCTCTTACCCTTTCCAGAACCCACTGATTCCATTGCAATCCTTAAAAAGGAGAGAAACAATCCACAGTTACTTCTGCCTTGCCAAGTTCAGAACTGATCCTGAACTAATTTCAGTGGGGCAGGAGTAATCTGTAAACACTTCTGCCCTGCTGGGTACTATTTTTAAAATGGTGACAGCTGGCACTGAAGTAATACCATTTTGTTGCATGGCCATAGCTCGTACTATGGATGTACAAGAAAATAGCACAGATCTCCAGAACATAACTGCCATTTTGAAAATGATAGGGGGGGGGGGGGGGGGGAAGACAGACAACAATGTTTTTAAATCAATATAACAAAGGTGTCTTTTTAGAATGTATACTTAAGCAGCTCCTTAGGGAATTACTACCCTGTTGCCGGTTATAATTGTTTTTATTTTTTTTCTTACATTTGTACCCCACGCTTTCCCACTCATAGCAGGTTCAATGTGGCTTACATATTGTATACAGGTACTTATTTGTACCTCGGACAATGGAGGGTTAAGTGACTTGCCCAGAGTCACATGGAGCTGCCTGTGCCTGCAGTGGGAATCGAACGAAATTCCCCAGGACCAAAGTCCACCACTCTAACCACTAGGTTAGAGTGCATTTTATTTAATATCTTTTATGCCAATTGTTTTGTTTTGTTTTTCCCTTAACCAAAACTTATTGCCAAGCTTAGTTGTACTAATTTTATTGCTCATCCTCATTTTTGTGTGTTTTGTTTTTAATATTTATTTTTCTGTGCTCACCATACAGTTTATGCCTCTACATATGTAGTTTAAGTTCTGATTTCCCTATTATTCTTTCACTCTTGTATGCTTGTACTCATTTTGCAGAAGGATTTGAAATATAGGAGACCCCAGCTCAGACCTACTGAGGCATAGGAGACCAGGGATCATTCCTGCTCCATTGGAATTGCTTCAGGATCCACCTAGACCTGACAGGGCAATAGTTACTCTAGATCACTTTTACCCATTTTAAAGGCTATGATGGGATAAGTGTGGTTTGAAGCTAATGGAGGAAAATGAGGAAAGCAGTGATGAGCCTTTGACTGTATTTTGTGTGTGTGTGTGTGTGAGGGGGGGGGGGGGGGGTTCTTGAGTGTGTATGTGTTTTTATTTCTGTTTTTTGTTTTTCATTTCTGAAAAATAAATGCAATGGAATAAACATCAAATGAAACAAATGAAAGAACAGGAGAGGTCAAACAAAGTGATAAAAAGGGGCATTTTTGATATGATGTCTAAATTCAACTTTGAACAATCCACCTGTCTGATGGTTTTCTCGATGCAGAACTTGCACATAACCTTTCATATGCATATCTGTAATGCCTTGATGACCTCAGATTTATGAACGAGTTGTGATCTGTAGATAATAAACTTCTGAGTGAAAATGAAGAGAGCAATTGTGTCTGCATTTTGTACCTCACCTATGGGAAGGGGAAATAATTCAAGCCCCTATCCTGACAAGAGCTAAGTCACAAGGATATTTATTCAGTTTTCCTGTGATATACAGGGCATCTGAGTCATGTCTTTTTAATACAGAATAAGATGGTATTTATTCACCAAGTTCTAACATGAATTTTCTGTCACAAATTTGTGTGACTCAAGTCCCTAGTGTGTAGAGGATTTGATAGGGAATATCTAAAGTTAATGAACCATCATGAGCAGATTAATAGTGCCAGAGAGAATAATTTTTGTTTCAAATCTGCTAAACTTAATCAGTGTATTAATTCATTTTTAATTACTATGGTAATTGAGTTTTAGCAGGTTTTGTGCAAAGAATAATGCAGGCCTAATCTGTTGCTTTTCGTAGACCAACATTCACTTTCATCAGAATTAAGCTCGAAGCTTTGTTTCTTTCAGTGATAGTACAATGGAATTATATCTTTTGACATGCAAAAATTACATCAGACTGTTAACTGCTAGTAATCAACACATTCACTATGCACCATGCACATTTATGGTTATAACATGTAGTTAGTAGTAGCAGAAAATGTTGCAAAATAGAAGGGGTATGCAGATAAATGAACAGAATTAGAATACCGATTTCAGTCCTTTGATACTGATAAAGGACCCTTTTTCTAAAGCTTAGCATGCTCTAAATGGTGTGTGTTCTGTTTTATACCTATGGGCCATGTGGCACTTAGCACATGTTCATTAGCACACACTAATCTTTAGTAAAAGCCCCTTCCCCAGTGCATGCTAAATTGATTTAAAAAGCATTAATTTACAAATCAATATGTATTAACCCTGGGATTCTATATATGACGCCTTAATTTCCGTACAGAAATCGAAGCGTATTCTATAAAAATTAGCATAATTTAAATGGTCAACTAGCTAATCAGTGCTGTTAATTGGATGTTAACAAGCAATTATCTGTACTAATTGGCATTAAGATTTACACGTGAACTTGCTAAGCGTATTCTGTAACGTGGTATTTGTAGTTGAAAAGTGGGCATGGCTATAGGAGTGGAATTGGTGGGTTGTGTGCGGGTTGTGGGCATTTCTAAAATCTATGCACATCGTATAGAATTCATCCACTCTGCGCCTAATTTACATGTCAGGACTTACACAAGGTTTTAGTTGGATTAATTGACCGTGACTAAACTTAGTCGCACGCCACCGCACTCGGTGTATTCTATAATGTATGCCTAAATTAAGCATACTTTATAGAATATGCTTTGATTTCTGCACAGAAATTGAAGCACAATATATAGAACCTAGCCTTAAGTCAATTAATGCGCATTAAGTCAAAGTTCAAATATGCATTAAACATTTTTATTAAAACAAATATGAGAAATGAACAGATCAAATGTCCAAAATTGAGAAAAAGTCTGAAAATAAACAAAATATTTCCCATGTACATTCCTAATCTGTATCCTCTTTGAGATTTACCTGAAACAAATCTGCCAGTCTTTTATTTGTATTGGATGAAATACTCTTTAACTTGAGCTCGAACAGCCAGATTCAGTGAATAGTGCTCAAAATTAGGCACCAGGAAAAATCTGCACCAAGTGCTATTCTATAAAGGGTGCTCCAGGCTGAGTGCCTTTAAAAAATAGCGCTTAGTGCAGATTTCCACACCTAACATGAGGACTTATGCCTGCTGAAACCTTGTGTAATTCCTGGTGCAAAAGTTGGATGTGCAATCCTAGTAGTCTATAACACTTTTGGAATGCCTCTGACCCACCCATGCCTCTCCCATGGCCATGCCCTCTTTTGAGTTGCACACGAGACACTTTGGGTGTGCAGCATTATAGAATAATGAATAGGCAGATGTGTGTCCTCGGTTTCTATTATCGCCGAAAACTGGTGACAACCATCTCTAAGGATGACCACCTCGAAGGTTGACCTAAATGTTGAGATTTGGGCATTCCCAACCGTATTATCGAAACAAAAGATGGACAACCATCTTGTTTTGATAATACAGGTTTCCCCGCTCCTTCGCGGGACGTCCTGTGAGGACGCCCTCATGAAAACTTGGGCGCCCCATTTGATTATGCCCCTCTATGTATTTTAGGGGTATACAGGCAAAATAATTTCATTTTGTTTTGTTTCCCCTGTTGTTTGCAGGTTTTTTTTTAGTTTTTTTTTCAGTTTGTTTTTATAAGTTTTTATTTATTTATTTAGATTATTTGGTATATCACTCATTCAGGTGACCATCATTGTTCTTATTACGCACCATCATGGCCATGTTTTGCTGTAAAGCTGCATACGAGGTATAAAATCTCATGCATCAGCTAAAAAAGAAAGAGAGAGAGAGGGTTAAAATAAAATAATAGCATAATCAGTGCCTGAACCAGTCACACTGCTTCTTGTATTAATAAAAAACAAATCAAATCACATACCCATTTTCTGGCAAAACAGGAACAGGAGGGAGACACTGGTCACAGAGGATGTAAACTGATAGTATGGTTGGTAGGATCAGAATGACGAATCACTTAGATCATATGTAAGCAATATTAGAAAGAAGCAGCAATGTCAGAGAATTGAGAAAAGCCCAGCAGAAGCTTTTTTACCAAGAAGCTTCCAATAATATCAGCATGAAGCAGCATAAAAAGTAAAACCTTTCTCAAAGTATAAACTGATGATCTGTATGGCTGCATCTATTTGGGCCAATATTCAAAGCAAGTTATACATTCATACCAGCTGTTATTTTTGTATGTGAGCCTATCCAAACCTCTGAAACCAAGGGAGCTGTCTAAGCAGCAGTATGGCTTAGAGCATGCAGAAAGGCCCCCTAATTCTATAAACTTGCATGTACAATTTTACACTTAGCGAGCAAAGTTGCCTGTGCAAGTTATAGAATACTGTCAGTTATGTGCATAACTGGGATTGATTAATGAGCTGCTAATTGGTATTAACAACCAATATTGGCTATAATAGGTGTTATTGCTGATTGGCACTAATTAGCAGTTACGCGCATAACAGCCCTAAGTTGGGATTCTACAAACTGTACATGCAAAATCCAAAGCATGTAAGTGCAAGGGGGAGGGGTAAGGGGGAGGGGCATGGGCGGGTCTGTGGCGCTTCCCACACAGGTTATAGAATACTAGCAGTTACGTGCCTAATGTTAGTGCACAGCAATGTAGCTGTGCTAACCAATTAGTGCAGGACACACCTACTCTCTGCCCCTGACCTGCCCCCAGTGCTAAAAACACATGGAAAGCGTGCATCATGCACAAAATTACTATGGGATCCCTGACAGTGCTCCATGGAATGGCCTCTTTTGTTGTGGTAAACACGTGTTAGTGCTTACCACAGCTTAATAAAAGGATATATATAGTAATTTTAGTATATTTAGTAATTTTATGGAATCCACTTTGTAGTCAATAGCTCAAGGTGTGAAATATCAAATGTAAGAAATAAATAAAATATTTTAAAAGCTTTTGCAGTACCAAGTCAATATTAATAATAATGATAACAGTAGTAATAATACTAATCCAGTTATTTTGTAGAGTGCTGCTACCAAAAGCTCAGGGTAGTTAGAAATGAAATAATGTCCAGAAATGAAACTGTAACAACTTGCAATTTAAGAAAAATATTTAGAAAACAGCAATGCTTTCAGAATGTTTCTAAAGCTCCACTAATCGCTCTCTAGTTTTCAATCATGAGGGAGAGAGTTCCGCTGTTCTAGAGCAACTGTTACTACCACCCATTTCCTAGTTGAAAGTTTCTTGAAAGCAGAAGCAGAAAGAGATTGAATTTTATTTATAATGGTACATCGAATTAAATGGGCTCACAGTTATAGTTGTACATGCAGGACATCAGACTCAGAAGAACAAAGCCTTACGTGGGAAAAGACAGAGAACCTTGGCTGGCGGGGGTTGGGGTCCCCCGCCAGCAAAGGTAGGCGAGGACTGTGGCAGCGGGTTGGTGGCGGGAGGGGGGGTCGAGAGGGTCGTCGGCAGGGGGGCCAGGGCCAAAACTACGGGAGCCCAGGCCCCCCTGGCCCCAAGTAGCTACGCCACTGATCTAGTTATTGTTTTTTTGAGTTGGGGGGAGGGGAGACCTAAATAAAGAATATTGCAATAGTCCAATAAAGAAGATAAAAATAGCATAGACTATTTTTGGAGCTCAATTAGGGGCCCTTTTACTAAATCATGTTAGGCAATTGGATTAGTGCATTTTAACATGGGTCTTTTTCCACGCACTAAACCCATTTCTAACACAACACTATTTATAGCATTTTTCAAAATGAAAAGAGAATCTGGATGTTGTCAGTGTGGATGCAATACGATAGCCGTAGCTCACTGATTTATTTTCCCAGAGTACTAAAAATAAACAGAAGGGAGCCCTGAGGGATGATGCAATCTGGAGTCCAAGTTTAAGTCTTTTCAGGAATGCTTTTATTTTTTAACTTTATATTTATTGAATTTTTAACTATAATTACAAGCAATAATCACACTTGCTACAGAAAAGAACATTTGCAAGAAAAAATATACAAACAAATATCTAACAAAGAAATAAGCTAGCACCAAAGTCCATACTAGTCCACAGAAATGGGAGACAGAACCAAACCATAAAACATAAGTAAATTTTTAATGAAGCTATGACATATGATCTAAATAAGCCGCATATATCTAAATGTGGCCTCTATAAGTCAAACTAGTTGACTATCCAGTCACAGGTCCAGCAGAAGGTATAACCACAACCCTCCGGTAACTTGGCAGCGACAAATGCAAATAACTGTTGAGGTTCATAATACACATAACGTGCACCTTGGTACTTAATAAGGTATTTACAAATTCAACACTGCTGGTTTCAAAAGAAGAAACTGTCTCCTCCTCCGCTGAGTGTCCTAAGACACATCTAAAAGAGCTGAACTTTTGCATTCATAAAAGTAGTATCTTTAGAACAGAAAAAACATCCAGAGTAGCCAGTCCCTATCTGGGTCTAGTAAAGAAGTCACTAATAACGTAGCAACTTCAGGGTCAGAGTCTTTGTAGAAAATTTGTTAAATCCAAGCTGTCCAGTTCTAAAGAGGGAACTTTCCCAGTTCCTTTCTTCCTCTTCACCTGCAAGAAATAATAAGCTCTGGAAACCGGTGTTACAGATTCTACAGGCACTTTCAAAACTTTTGTGACAATTTTTTTTATACATCTCTATAGCAGATACAGCAGGTACACGTGGGAAGTTTATAAATCTTAGGTTTCACCTCCTATTTGCATTATCCAATGCCTCCAACTTGTGATGCATAGCAGAGATATCCTTAATTATTACTGTTTCTTTTTGCTGAATCTGTTGGAGATGGTTTTTTTTTACATTTTCAGCAACATGCTGATTTAACTCATTAATATCTGCATTAGCAGTACTCTGTTGTGAAACCAGAGTATCCATTTTACCTTTTCTTAATTTTACCTTTTATTCAATACTAGTAAAAAGGCCCGTTTCCGAAACCAATGAAACGGGCGCTAGCATGTGGTTTTTTGTGTGTGTGTGTGTATGTGTCACAGAGTTATTTTGTGTGTGTGAGTGTATGAGGGTGCAGTGTGTGTGCAGGTTGTTGATGTGTGTCTTTTTTTTGTTTTGTTTTGTTTTTTGCTTGGGGGTTGGGGGATGTGCTGTGCTGTGCTGTGCTGGCAAGGTGGGTTTGATTGGTGTGTGGCTTTGAGGGTTTTGTCTGTCAAGGAGGTTTGTGGAGGGGGGTCTTTCTGTTGGTGAAATGTGGTTGTAGGGGGGTCAGCCTTTGTTGAGTGTTGTTTTTTTTTCCATGTTTTTTTTTATGTTGTGCTGAGGCAGCAGTGTTGTTGTAGATGGGCGGAAGGTAGAGGAGCACGTTCTTTGTCTGTCGGTATTTTTTGGCCATTTCAGGGCTGCTGTAGGGGAATGCTGGAAGAGAAATGTGCTGTTGGAAGCAGCGCCATCTTTTTCCATTGGGCTGGGGTTCTGGGCATCCTGGAGGTGGGTGACGGCTTGCTTGAGGACGGGGATGGTTGTTTTAAGTTGGCGGAAGGGAGAAGAGCACGGTCTCGAGCCGTCGGGGGGTGATATGGTATGTTTGGTCCATTTCAGGCCGGCTGCAGGGGAATGCTGGAACATTTATGCACTGCAGGAATCAGCGCCGTCTTTTTCCGGGTGCTCGGGGAATCCCCGAGGTGGGAGACAGCTTGCCTGAGGCTGGGGATGGTTGGGCACGTCCTTGGCCACTTCGGCAAAAGGGGAAGAGGAAGGGGGTGGGGAGTTACCTGCAGCCGCCTGAGAAACCTTGTATTCTTTGTTTGTTTTGTATTATTAGTTTGCATTTCTGTTGAAGAAAGAGTGGATGCCTTTCGAATGATGGAGGTGGTGGAGCGGTGTGCGGTTGTTTCGTTAGTTTGGCAGCCAGTCTCCAGCGATTCCTAGGCAGGGAAGGAGTACTCCTCCCCCTTCCTTGGTCGCTGTTTGCTGCTGGCTGAGTCGCGGGTAATCCTTCCAGCTGGGCCGCAGCTTGTCCTGTTCGCCCACGTCCCAGATGGTGACGGGCACGTTGTTTTCCGGCTCCTCTGACTCCATGTCAAGCGATCCCAAATATAGTCTGTGCTATAGGCCCTCTGGCACTCTTCAGTACTGGCATTAGGCATTTAAAAATTCCCCCCCCCTCCCCCAGTCTATTTTTGCACATACCCACAGCAGGAATATTCTCTCATTCCAGCAGTGGTTCTGTGCTCTCCGTGCTGCACAGATAATGAGCCATTCTGCTGGGGAATGCTCCTCCCTTATTGTCACGTAGTTTCCTCTGATTGATCCGTCTTACGTTGCCTAGTGTTGCCTGGGAACGGTGTTGTGATGGTCCTTTGTGTTTCAGAATGTTGAGGGTGTTTTTTCTGATTGGTCCGTCATGCGAGGGCGGGGCAGAAAGACATGGTCAGTGTTGTGGCTTCACCACCATGAATCCATGAACCCTTCAGTGAGTGACTGAGTGACTTCAGAACGTTGTCTTCAGAACGTTGAGGGTGAGTTTTATTATAGTAGATATTTATAGTTATTTGTATACATATTTTTCAGTTGTCATCTCGAGTTTTAAAGAACATTGTGTAGGTGGGTGTCTTGTTTGTTCTTTATTCAATATAATTTATATTTTTATTTTGTCTATAAATGATATTTATGCTTATCTAAATATTTTGATGATTAACAATTGACCAAAATATGTTTTTTAATGTTCCTTAATATTATCTTTATAGTTGATTTATCGATGTGGGATATCTACATTTGCATTATGTAATCTCTATGTACAATAATGCCATTTCTGTTGTTCTTGAGTATGTATATCATCTATTTTCATATTTTTATATACATGGGTATCAGTACACTGTTTTTTAGTTACATATGCCTTAAAATAGTTTTTAAATGTTTTGTCAGTTTACATATTTTGTCAGTCCATATATAATTTTAATTGTGGTTTTTAAATGTTATGTTATTTGTTTTATAGCCCCTGATGCAGCCCTGTTGGGCGAAACACGGCCAGTGTCGGGCTGATTTGATTATTTGGTTGTCATTTAATAAACTATATTTTTTGATTGATCTGCTTTTTTGTCCTTCCATCTTGGAGTTTGCAGATTGTTTGCCTTGCTGTTTTCTTGGACCCCCATATGCTTATGTAGCCATTAGTGCATGGCTAAAAATTAATGCATGAGCCCTTACCGCCATCTATATTGTAGGTGGTAAGGGCTCACACACCAATCTTTTAGCATGTGGCAATGTAAATCCCCTAACCAATTAGTGCAGAAATGCCCACTCTCTGCTCCCAGACACTCCCCCTCCCAGAAATGTTTTGTAAAAAATATTTAGCATGTGGTTTGCGCACACACATTTAGAACTTACTGTGGGACACCTCAGCACACACTAGTGCTTACCGCAGCTTAGTAAAAAGAGCCCTGAGAGCCAAAGGCTGAATATTGACCAGGAAAAGAATATTCAAAATGAAATACTTCTTAAATTGAAAACAAATAAACAAAAAATGAAAAAAATGCAAAAGCAAAACTAAATGAAAAACTACCCAATGCACAACCGTCGTATTAGGGCAGAAGCACCTGCAACACCAATAGTTCTGTCTTATATATTTATCACTACCACTATATGATTTATCATTATTCTCAGTATTGTTCTCAGTTACAATTGCAGTAGCCACAGGTACAGAAGTTGATAGCTGGTAAAATATGGTAAATATACTGATATGAACAGAACACTATCTTCTTGCAGTGTCGGTACTGTTCGCCTTACACATATAGGAATGTATCCTCGATAATAGAAAGAACACAGAATAGGCTGATTGACAGATATCTATGTCTGTCTGATTAACTGACCATTGAAACTGTTTTTCTGTTGTTAGACACAAAAGTGATACAAGGCAGGGGCACCTTGCTGAGATACAAAGCACATGTTCTGCTGGGCCTGGGAATGTGACTGAATCACTCTCACCGCAGGGTGCACTCAAGCGTATTGTGTGAAGATGGCTTCCACAGAAGGCCTCCTCTTTCTCTCTCTCTCTCTCTCTCTCTCTCTCTCTCTCTTATTGAAATATTGTTTACTCCGGAGTTTGCAAACAGCTCTCCAGCACTATGTAAGCCACATTGAGCCTACAAATAGGTGGGAAAATGTGGGATACAAATGTAACAAATAAATAAATAAATATGGATCATTATCAAGTGTGCGAACCTCTTCATATATACACAATAATTTTATGAATGTTCCTTATATTTCCCATAGCTGCATGTTCCGCAAGTACAGTACATGTAGTTGCGGACATCCAGGTACGGGAAATATAAGGAACATTCATAAGTGCAAAGTACAGTAACAGGACGTGTTTCTCACAGAACTGCTGAAGGACGTCCATCTTACTAGACCCACCAAAGGACAGTGGGCCTGTAAGAGAGACACCCCAAGCCTCCTTTCCTAGATCAACACTTCTTCCAAGTCACTTCCTCAGATTATGAATCCCACTCCAACCCTCTCTCCCAAAACAAGGCACCTCACCAAAGCCCTCAACTCACCCAACCACCCCTGGTAGCCTAGTATAATGGGAGGGCATCAATCCCCTCTACTCCTGTCCTGTCTGGTTCTGGGTTTCAAAATGACCCTAAAGATCCCTTTCTTACAAGGAGGGGCCATTTATGCCAGCCATACAGCTGTTGTGTTAGCACCTAAGTGCTACAGATACCTGCACAATTTACAATATTCTGTAATATATGTGTATAAGTTTGAGTCCCTCCCTTGCTTATGCATAAGTTCCACTCATATGTACACATCCCTTGCAGATATGCACTATGTAACTTCAGCAGGTATTTATAGACTAGCACGTAGGTGAAATTTTAGCAATTGTGTGCATATGTGCACATATATAATATATGCACAAATGTCATTATACTAAACACTTATGTGCATAATGGGAATATAAATGTTAGCATCTATTTTATAGAATTGACACTCAGAAGTGGTCTGAGTTAGAATGTTGGTAGGTGTGAATGAAATATTGAGGACAATATTCGATTTCAAAGCCTGGGTGAATGTAAGAGGGGGTTAAAAAATTAAGAAAAAAATATATCTATTATTTTTTTTTACTCACCTCGGGCTCCGGGATCTGCGGGGGCCGGTTGGGGCTGAAAGAAGTAGTGCAGCGCTTTAGGAGCGCTGCAGGGGCGGCGCCGTCAATTTTTTTAGCTCCCGGGGACAAATTTGGCGTAGTCGGGGCAGGATTCGGTCTGATTTGGGAGTACCAAATTTTGGAAACGTGAAAGTTAAGGGAGTAATTGTTGAAAAAAAAAAAATTTTTCACGTAGGTGAAATTTTAGCAATTGTGTGCATGTGTGCACATATATAATATATGCACAAATGTCATTATACTAAACACTTATGTGCATAATGGGAATATAAATGTTAGCATCTATTTTATAGAATTGACCCTAAATGATTTACAATAAAAACTAAGGACATAACAATTACACAATATATATGTGCTCAAAAAACATAAACAAAAGAAAAAAACATGCTCACCTCAAAAATCCAACAAACAAAATAAGCCAATAAAGCAGCTAGATCCGTAGTGTCCAATTTACTAAACTGCATTAGCGCACTAATAGTTAACATGGACATCATAGTTAATATGGTGCCTACTGTATATACTCGACTACGAGTCAATCCCATGCATAAATCGAAGGCAGCTTTAGACCTAAAAATGGCCAAAAAGCCTGTTGTCCATGCATAAGTCAAGGCTTAACTCCAGCCCTCACCTGGGCCAGCACCTCTCTCTCCCTCCATTCCACCTCTTGGATCCAAAATTGTTCCCTTTCTCCCTCCCCTCCCTCTGCCAGCCCATAGGTTCAGCATGTCAATTCCAAATGCCCTAGCTGCTATACAGCCTGCCAAACAGAAATTTGAGTCAGAGCAGTCAGGACAAATCAGAGCGACTGCTCCAGGGCAGGAAGCAAGCAGCCAAGGAGGACTGCTGTGCTAGCAGCTCTATATCAGCTACTTTTGAAGGTACACAGCCAGGGTCATGGGAATTGACATGCAGAACCCACATACTGGCATAGGGTAGGAATGGAGAGAGGGAACAACTTTGAATCCCGAAGGTGAAAGGAAGAGAAAGAGAGAGATGTGCTGGCCCAGGATCCTGCTGCTGATGGGGTTGGGGTTGTGCTAAATTATCAGCCTCATTGATAAGATGACCCTGTTGTTCTTAAGTGATATTTTAGTCAAAATGTCTCGACTTATAGTTGAGTATAGACTTGGATGTCCCTTACCTGTCTGTGATCAGAGTTGAATGTCCATATTTTGGGACTTCCCTAGTCCTGCCCAAAACGCCCAGACCACACCCCTTACCATATGGACACACTACAGTGTTAGACATCCATATCCTACCTTTGTAAAATTGGAATTTGGATGCCCATGCAATATGGACATCTAAATTACAGTTTTACAGTTTTCAGAAATCCTAAACAAGAACAAAGCTTCTAAAAATAGCCACCACTGAGTTTCAGAGAAAAAGCCCAACATAACTAAAAGCACTGGCTTTTTTTTTTTTTGTTTGTTTTTTTCATTTTGCAGAAGAAGGCAAATAGCTGTCAAGGGTGAAAGATGCAAATCCTAAGTATTTGATTAATACATGGCATGCCTTTGTTCAGGGGCTGAAAGTCAGTGTAGAAGATACAAAACCAGTGTGATACATTTAGTTTCAAAAGCCAAGCTGTCATGTTTTGAGTCAGCTGAAGTCTTTCAAGATTATTTTTAATTAAACCATGATATAAAGAATTATATTCATCAAATCAACTAATGATATTTGCAGGTACCAGCATAGACAGGTTAGTTGGTGTAATACCCCATGGTATGCGTATTACTGAGTCAGTAGTTCTAGTTGTTTACAGAAGCCCTGGGGGAGGGAGGTCCCTGTCTGTGGGTTGGAGAATTTGGGATGTCCCTGGATGTGAGGAAGTCTAGCCCAAGGGAGTGGCATTGAAATAAGTTGCAGAGAGAAAGTGTTTCCCTGTAGAGAATGATAGCAGGGGTGGAGCTTCAGTTTAATAAAAGAGTCTAGAGTGAGTTACACAAGGTCTTTGGTTGCCTGTATCCCTGCCAGGACCCTTGGGAGTATTGGGGGATTCTGGAGTAAAAGAAACAACTGCAGACTGAGTAAAGGAGTAATTATTGCTCCTCTTAGTTGGCAACGGAGAAGGAGATAGAGCTGTCGCGTTCTCGAGGACCTTGGCATTCTGTCAGGCTTCTTCCCCGGGAGCACTGGGATCGTGAGTCCTTGGGCCACTACCATGGAGCGGCAGTGGCAGGCAAGGTCACCTTCAAGGTAGAGACAAGACAAGACTAGACTGGAACCCTGGACTGGAGTTCTGCACAGGAATACACAGGACTGGAACACACCGGACGGGTGCGCACTGGAGTGGAGCCCGCTGGACTGAAACACACTGGAATGGAGCCCACTGGACTGGAACACACGGGACTGGAACCTGCTGGACAGGAACACACTGGACCTAGGCTTCACCTATGCTTAGCCACCGTTCCCCGAGGGTTGAGCCCTCAGGTTCGGGCGGCCGGCAGGGCTTACAGGAAAACCGGAACTGGAACTAGCAGGCAGGAACAACAGGAGTCAGGATACAGAAGTGCCCCCAGGCACCTAGGCGAAAGCAAGGCAGACAGGCAGGGAATGTCTGGGTTCAGACAGTAGGCAGGTCAAACAGCGGGCAGAGAGTAGTCAGATTCAGGCAATGGTCAGGTCAAGGAGCAAGACTATGGCTGGAGCTCCAGTAAGAAGGAGTACTGGCAACAGACAGAACTAGGGCTGAAGCTCCAGAAGCAAAAGAAAAAACACACGGAAAAACCAGAAAGCTAAACACAAGAAGACTGGTAAGCTGTACACAAGCTCACAGGAAAGCTATGCCCAAGCTAACCAGTCATACAATAGGAACACACACTAAGCAAACACAGGAGAACCAGTAAAGCTGTACACAGGCTAACAAGCAAAGCTGTGCCCAAGCTAACTAGTCATACGCTAGGAACTGACACTGAGCAAACACAGGAGAACTAGTAAAGCTGTACACAGGCTAACAAGCAAAGCTGTGCCCAAGCTAACCAGTCATTCACTAGAAACTCACACACAGGAGAACTAGTAAAGCTGTACACAGGCTAACTAGCAAAGCTGTGCCCAAGCTAACTAGTCATATGCTAGGAACTCAAACTGAACTGGACAATGTAGCAGTGCACAGAGCACTCTAACATACCAGGGACCTTAGATGATGCAAAGGCAAAGGCTGCAGTCTCTAAGTGCTTAATAAAGCCCTTCAACACCAGAGGCGCAGCTGCAACAATCTCTAAGAAACTACGGAGGCTGTTCAGGCACAAACCAAAGAACAGGCAAAAAGCACAGTGAAAAACAGAGAGGCTTCCCACACCCAGGTGTAGTGTAGTGAAGCAATTAGAGTCATGCTGGAAGCAGCCAGCACACACAGAGAGAGAGGGAGCTAATCCAGGCAACACCCACAAATGCAGTATAGTGAAGCAATTAGTGTCATGCTGCTGGATGTAGCCAGCACAGAGAGCCAGAGCTAGCTCAGAAAGGACAGACAGAAGAAACAAGAGCCAGCTAGGAAGCTGACCCCCAGGAACAAGGTAAGTCTGAGGGTGGTCACAGCCACAGACGTGACAAGAGCTTCAGGTAGACAGGGAATCCAGCCTGGAAGTGGGAGAAGGATCTGTGGAAACCTGGGAGGTGCACTGCTGGGAGCACAGCCTAAAGGGTCTGTGCCTGAGTTTGGATTGATATCAGGAGTAAAAGAAGCAGCCTTGGATTTATTTCTGGCACAACAGAATGGGTAAAGGACAGGAGGTTGTGTAAATATGTACAGTATTGAATATATCTTAAGAGTAAAGTGGAGTGGCCAAGATTATTACCAATGATTTCAGGTGGACAATGTATTGTAAGGAGGAGGTAGAAGGAAGGCAGAGAAGAGCTGATAGTGACAGTAAGCGGGGAAAGGAGAAAAACCCTCAGAGGGGAAAAGGGAGGAGGAGACTGATGAAAAAGGAAGAGAACTACAGAGCCCAGCAACACTTGCAAGGAAGGAGGGAACAAGAGAAACAGTACCACAACTCCCAGCAGGTAGTAGAGTCAGGGGGTGATTGGGAGATGGAGGATAATCAGGGGGAGGAGCAGCACCTGGGAGAGAGGGTGGGGGAAGACTCCATGGAGTGGGAGGTTGTCACAGTGTTGGTGTCTGGCAAATGAGGGTGGTGAAAATGCCTCTAACTCCTAGGCAGTAGCAGAGAGGAGCGGAGGAATAGACTGAACCACAGGTTTTCCCAAGTCTTTAGCTAATTCTAAGACTGAACTGTTGTTTGTTTGGTGTGTTGGAAAAGTGAAGCAAAGTGCACGGAGACCAACAGCTGTGGTACAGTGAACATACTGTTTTTCCCACTGGTACCGCGGTGTAATAAAGTACTCTGCAGGATAAATTTGGTACTGTGAATAATTACTTTTTGCAAGTGAGCAGAAGCAGTTCCTCTTAGGAGGTGGATTAGCCCCAATTGTGTGGGTGAAGACAGACAGCACGGAGAGGTGCGGGTCGAGAGCGGACAGCACGGAGAGGTGCTTGCTGACAGTATGTAAGGAGTTTCTGAAGACTTCACTCATAGGCGGTCGGTGGCCCAACTGTTTGGGGAGGCTAAAGGGGGCGGGGTTAGGGGTGGGGCCAGGAGTGGAGCTTAAATCCATAATTGATCTCACACAGAAAAAAAAAAAAATATCACAATTAATACCTTTTATTAAATTTAGATATTAGCTATGTATCATATGTCAAAGAATAAAGTGGTTGCTCAAAGCATATACTAACCACAATCGCTCAACTGCAAAACACTATGCACAACTTTGTGCAAAAACACGCTCTGAACCTTACTGTACCATACATATTACACTGGGCAGAACCTAATACACCAATATACCACCCATACGGAAAATGCAGACCGTCAACAATATTGAAACAAGGGATCATAATATCACAATTCTCATGTAGAGCCACAAAACATCCTAATTCATGTTTAATGTGGGATAAAATGTCATAAATAAGTAAATAAACTTTTAATGTTGAACACCTAATTTTCAAAGTGGACATATTCCAAACACTATAATGAAAATAAAATGATCTTTTCTACCTTTGTTCTCTGGTGACTTTGTTTTTCTGATTGTGCTGGCCCAGTATCCGATTCTGCTGCTATCTGTCCTCTTAACTCCGTTTCCAGGGCTTCCTTTCCATTTATTTGTTTACTTTCCGCCTTTCTTCTTCATTTCTTGTCCTACATCCGTAAGTAAAAGCTGGGTCCTCCGCAAACTTGACTGTCCAGTGGATCCAGCTTTTGCCTATTTTCTTCATCCATGTGCAGTTTTTCTACCTTTTCTGTTATCTCATCTCCTTCCTCACTCCTCCCTCCCCCTCCATGTCCAGCAACCCTCCTCTCCCCCTACCCTCCCCTCCATACACCCATGTCCAGCAACCCTCCTCTCCCCTGCCCTCTCCTTTCCCCTTCTTCCACCATGTCCAGCAACCCTCCTCTCCCCTTCCCTCCATTCAGCAACCCTCCTCTCCTCTCCCCTGCCCTCTCCTCTCCCCTTCTTCCACCATGTCCAGCAACCCTCCTCTCCCCTTCCCTCCATCCAGCAACCCCCCTCTCCCCTTCTTCCACCATGTCCAGCAACCCTCCTCTCCCCTTCCCTCCATCCAGCAACCCTCCTCTCCCCTTCTTCCACCATGTGCAGCAACCCTCCTCTCCTCTCCCGTCTGCCCTGTTTCCTTCCTGCCCCCCCCCCCCCCCGCCGTACCTTTAAATATTATAGTTTTGCTGGAGTCGCAGGCAGCCGGCATTGAAGACATCGGCAGGCTTATGCCGGTTCCAGCAGCCTTCCCTTCCCTCGTTGCAAGTCGGATGATGGCTCCGCCCTCGTAGAAACAGGAAATACGTCAGAAGAGGGTGGAGCCATCATCCGACTTGCAACGAGGGGGGAAGGGAAGGCTGCTGGAACCGGCGTAAGCCTGCCGATGTCTTCAATGCCGGGTGCCCGCGACTCCAGCAAAACTATAATATTTAAAGGTACGGCGGGCGGCGGCGGCGGGGGGCGGGGCAGTGGCGGGCTGGGGAGGCTTAGCCTCCCCAAGCCTCTTATACGGGGCGCCTATGAGTTCACTGCTGATTGCAGAAGTTCCAGTAAAGCTGGTTTGTATTTCATCAAACTCCTGGAGTGCATAGTGATTTTTGGGGAAGGAGTGAGAGCTCTTGCTCCCGGACTGAGAGTAAAGCAATGCTACAGAACCCCTCCCCCCCTCAAGCTCCCAATGCCCCAGATCACTATTCCAGGCCATTGACCCACTCCCATGCTCCTCTGCAGGTGAACTGGTGGTAAAAAGTAAAACTCCACTTTGTGGCCCGGACCTAAGCTAGAAGGTACTTTGAGATCTGGGTTACATTGATTTGTATGTTATGGTCTTTTCCCAGCATGATTCTTCTTAATGTACATTTCGTAAAATGATTTAACAAAAAGTTGTGCTTTTGCATTCTACTCTGTAATAAGGAAAGGCTGGCAGATCCAGTATTAAATTATAGTTACCTCCAAAACTAGGATGGAGAAGGCATGATGGGAACGATGGAGTGTTAATGCATTTCTGATTTTCTGAGGCAGAGCTGATTCTATTATTAATAGTTTTACAATAAAAAATATTAAGTGAATCTCCTAGTACAGAGGAAATTAATGGAGCTGAGCTGTTTAGGAAGCACTCTCTGAATGCAGACTGTGAAGTGTTTCTAATAAACCAGTTTGGAAATGCTATCCTGTGATGCAGGTTTACATCTCAGTATGGAGCTTGGTATTCTTTTTCAGATCTCCTGAGCAGAATGCATTATCAGGTGCTTTATATTTCATGTTACTAGAAATATGTTCTCTACCGAAATAGTTTATACAATTAGGCCCAGATTAAGCTCAAAAATTGGCACCGAAAAAAATTGGTACTCAATGCTATTCTATAAAGGGCACTGAAAGATAAGCACCCATTTTTAGAATAGCATTGAGGGGCATAATCAAATGCGAACGCCCATCTCCATGGGCACCTATCTCCGAGGACATAAGCACATAAGTAATGCCATACTGGGAAAAGACCAAGGGTCCATCGAGCCCAGCATCTTGTCCACGACAGCGGCCAATCCAGGCCAAGGGCACCTGGCAAGCTTCCCAAACGTACAAACATTCTATACATGTTATTCCTGGAATTTTGGATTTTTCCAAGTCATTTTAGTAGCGGTTTATGGACTTGTCCTTTAGGAAACCGTCCAACCCCTTTTTAAACTCTGCTAAGCTAACCGCCTTCACCACATTTTCCGGCAATGAATTCCAGAGTTTAATTACACGTTGGGTGAAGAAACATTTTCTCCGATTTGTTTTAAATTTACTACACTGTAGTTTAATCGCATGCCCCCTAGTCCTAGTATTTTTGGAGGACGGATACGCGAAGGGGCGGGACAGACCGTATTATCGAAAAAGATGGGCGTCCATCTTTTGTTTCAATAATATGGTTTGTGCTGGGCAAATGCATCACATTTGGGCAGATTTGGGAGCTGGGCTGGGCGGTATCAGTTTTCAGCGATAATGGAAACTGAAGGCGCCCAGCTCAAAAACGAACAAATCCAAGGCATTTGGTCATGGGAGGGTCCAGGATTCGTAGTGCACTGGTCCCCCTCACATGCCATGACACCAACCGGGCACCCTAGGGGGCACTTTTAACAATTAAAAAAAAATTAAAATACCTCCCAAGTCCATAGCTCCCTTACCTTGGGTGCTGAGCATCCTCAAATCCCCCCCAAACCCACTGCCCACAACTCTACACCATTACCATAGCACTTATGGCTGAAGGGGGGCATCTCGATGTGGGTACAGTGGGTTTTGGGGTGGTTTGGAGCGCTCCCATTTAGCAGCACAAGTGTAACAAGTAGGGGGGGATGGGCCTGGGTCCACCTGCCTGAAGTCCACTGCACCCACTAACAACTGCTCCAGGGACCTGCATACTGCTGTGATGGAGATGGGTATGACATTTGAGGCTGGCATACAAGCTGGAAAAAAAAGTTTTGACAGTTCTTTTTTTTTGGTGGGAGGAGGTTAGTGACCACTGGGGGAGTCAGGGGAGGTCATCCCCGATTCCCTCCGGTGGTCATCTGGGCAGTTGGGGCACTTTTTGGGGACTTGTTCGTGACAAAAAAGGGTCCAAAAAAAGTGACCCAAATTCTCGCTTCTGGCACCCTTCTTTTTTCCATTATTGGCCGAGCGCGCCCATCTCTCCTCGGCCAATAAACACGCCCCAGTCCCGCCTTCACTACACCTCCGACATGCCCCCGTCAACTTTGTCCATTCCCGCGACAGACTGCAGTTGGCGGCGTCCAAAATCGGCTTTCAATTATACAGATTTGGGCGCCCATGAGAGAACGGCGCCCATCTCCCGATTTGGGTCAAAATATGGGCGTCTTTCTCTGTCGAACATAAGCTGGATTGAGTACCAATTTCAGCACACAAATTTGGGTACCAGGACTTATGCCTGCTGAAACCAGATGTAATTCCTGACACCCAATTTGAGCGCACATCTACGGTCTTCTATAACACAGTGAGCAGATTTTAGGAATAGCCCTTACCTGCCCAGGCACCTTCCATGGCCCAGCTTCCTTTTGGGTTGCATGCTATCACGTTTAGGTACAAATTGCTATAGAATAGCATATTGCAAAATGTGCACCCAATTCCAAATTGGGTGCCCATCCTGCTTATAATCGAACGAGACAAACGCCCAAGTTCCGACCTAAATCGGGAGATGGACGTTAATGTCACAAAAACGAGTAAATCCATATAATCGAAAGCAATGTTTCAGTGCGTCCGTGTCGCTCGTACGTGGACGTAAAAACGTCCAAATAAGAGGCATGTCGGGGGCGTGTTAGGGGCGGTGATACGATGTGGATGGGTACAACGTATAACGAATAGCGAAATGGCTCTGGTTGAGCGGGAAGATGGGCGTAATATGATGGACCCGAAATAAAAGCGACCAGAGCAAGGGGGAAAGCGTCTTTAGACCCATTAGCGATTGTGTGTAGTTGGAGAGTGGCGATATTGTTGGTGGAAGAGCTGAAGTGGTGGTTGCAGAGAGAAAGCCGAGCGTGTTGAGTACCTGTGACGGTCGTCTGTGTGCCCTGCCTCTTTTTGTGTCATACCCTTTCACCGTTCCTTACTCCTACTCCTTTGCTCCATCGCCCCCTTCCCCTCCCCCTATCCCTCCCCATTCACTCTTCCCACGTGTATACTCTATTCCCTGACCTCCGTTTGTCTCTGTGTGCCTGTACTGTTTGGCGAGTGAGTGGCCAGAGGGCGTGGTGGCTGGAAGTGACAGATCTGTGTGTGTTGCTGTTTGACTACTAGTCCTAATACTTGCACTGGTGGTGGGGATATGGATGCACTTAATGCACTTGTGGCATGCATGCTACACGAAGAGGCCACCCACCGCAGGAGGTATTCACGCCCCGAGTGTTTAGGCCCCGCACCAACTTCCTACAACTCACTGACCAGCAGTGTCTAACAAGGTTCAGGTTTGATAGGGCCACCATTCGTCAGCTGTGTGAGCAGCTGAAACCCCTCCTTCAGCCCCAGACACGTAGGAATAACCCCATCCCTGCCCACCTCAAAATCACTTCCGCTCTCTCTGTCCTGGCCACTGGCAGTTTTCAATCCGTATTAGCTGCTAACACAGGCCTCACCCAGGCTTCTATTTCACACTGTCTCACCCAGTTCCTGGATGCCTTTATCACTCACACCTCACACTACATCACTTTCCCCACCACCCCCCAGGCCCTGCACAACAACATGGCCGCCTTCTATGCTCTTGCTAGATTCCCCTCGGTCATCGGTGTGATAGACTGCACACACGTAGCCCTCAGACCCCCCCCAGGCACACGAAGCCACCTACAGAAATAGGAAGGCATTTCATTCTATGAACATGCAAGTTGTATGTGATGCCCAGGGGGAGATATTAGACGTGTGTGCCAGGTACCCCGGCTCCAGCCACGATGCCTACATCCTACAGCACTCGGGCATCTTCCGCAGGTTCGAGCGAGGGGAGTTCATTGGTGGATGGCTACTAGGTAAGTGCAACATGCATGTACCACCCATACTAGACCTCCTCCACTGGGCAACCCTCCGCCCCTGGCTTCCTCCACCACAACCCACTATCCAAATCCCCCCGCCCCCCCCTGTACCTGCTCCAAGCGATACACACTCATCTATCTCATTCTGCTTTTCTGCAAAGGTGACCGAGGCTACCCGCAGAGGACATGGCTCATGACCCTCCTGATCCACCCACTACCAGGGCCAGAAGAAACCTACAACAGGAGACATCGCAGCACCCGGGGGATCATTGAGCGCACCTTTGGTTTATTGAAAAACCGCTTCCGCTGTCTGGACCGGTCTGGAGGAGAGCTGCTCTACAGTCCAGAAAAGGTGGCCAAGATCTTTGTGGCGTGCTGCATGTTACACAATTTGGCCCAGCGCAGAGGACAGCCTCTCCCAGAGGAGCCACAGCCACCACCAGAAGAGGCCCCAGATGAGCTGGAAGAGGAGCCCCCTCCACCCCCAGCCCACAGAGTAGAGCTCAATGCCTACCAGCTTGGCGTAAGAGCAAGACAAAGACTCATTGAAACAAGTTTTAGGTGAAAGTAAGTGAACATTTATTTTTTACATTAAGTGCATGTGTGTGTTCAACCCCACCACCACCACCACCACCACCACCACCCCCCTCCCACACCCACCCCCCTCCCACCAACCCTCACCCTACAGCATGTCCCATCATTTTCCCCTTCCCTTCCCCCATCCCCTCCTACCCCTCCCACGCCCTTCCTTTGCAGCTGGTGCTGCACGGGAAGTCTCTTCACCCTCTTCTGAGCTGCTGCTCCCAGTGTCCTCCTCCCTATCCCCACGGCAGCCTGCGGCTTCGGCTGCACCGTGGAAATCGGGCCACCTTCTTGGTTCTAGTGGTCTGGCCACAGGACCCAGAATGGGAGCAGATTTGGTGGGTGCTGCAGGAGTGGGTGCGGAGGCTGAGGATCGCAATGCCCACCTCTTAGCTGGTGGTTGGTGGTGGTCAGTGGAGGAGGATGTTGATGGCAGGGGCTGCTCCAGCAGCACGGGGGCTGGAGTAGGCGCGGTGCCCTGAGGGCGCAGGTGTTGGATGCTCTGCTCCAGCCGTTTCAGTTGCTGGAGCACCTCCTGGTGGCCTTCACGTTGCGCCTGGAGGAGTTCCTGGTGTGCTCGCTGCTGTGCCTCCAGTGCTTGGCGCTGCAGCTCCAGTTTCTGCTGCCGGTACTCCTCCAAGCGCACGTTGTGGCGGAGTAGTTCCGTGGCCAGCCGCAGGAGTTGCCTCCTTTGGCCGGATGGCCTCTGGCGGGGAGCTGGGCCCTCCTCCTCCTCACCAAAGTCCTCCGGTGCTGGAGGTGCGGCCTCTGCTGGTGCAGGTGGTGGTGGTGGTGGTGGTGGCAGAGGCTGGACAGCTGGTGCAGGTGGTGGTGGTGGTGGTGGCAGAGGCTGGACAGCTGGTGGTGGTGGTGGTGGCAGAGGCTGGACAGCTGGTGCAGGTGGTGGTGGACGCAGAGGATGCACAGCTGGTGCAGGTGGTGGAGGCTGTGGAGGTTGAGGCTGGACTGCTGGTGTAGGGCGTTGGCCTTGCAGGCCACTAGGGCCAGCCTCCTCTGAGTCATCACCTGTATAGCACAAGAGTGAGGAATAGTGTTGGTGCAAATAACCCACTTTTGTCTTTCAGCAGTCATATACATTGGCATGTCCCCCAACCTGATGACCCAGCAAAGAGATGGTGAGGAGGAATGGAATTGACACGGGTACGAAAGAGAGAGCCCCGCAGGCAGCTGGGTAGAGGTGGGGGATGAGCA